>NC_090648.1:122963704-123261147 GCF_040937935.1 Hyperolius riggenbachi | reverse complement strand
TCCAAAAAAAAAAAAATCACCAAACATTGTGACAGGGACAAAATTTAAATGGTGTCATAACAGACAAACGGGCAAATAAAATACATAGGTTTTAATTATGGTAGCGTGGATTATTTTAAAGCTATAATGGCCGAAAACTGAGAAATAATGATTTTTTTTCCATTTAATCCTGTTAAAATGCATTTATAAAAAAATAATTCTTAGCAAAATGCACCCCCAAAGAAGCTTAATTAGTGGCGGAAAAAACAAGATGTAGATCAATAAATTGTGATAAGTAGTGATAAAGTTATTAGCGAATGAATGGGAGGTGAAAATTGCTCTGATGCATAAGGTGAAAAATCCAAGTGGGCTGAAATGGTTAAAGTCTGAAAACCACTGCGCCTGCATTGCCGTGACCTCGCTCCCGCTGATGTCACCAGGAGCGTATTGCACAGGCACAGACCATACTGGGCTTGTGCTATACACTCCTAGTGACATCAGCGGGAGCGAGGACACGGCAACGCAGAAGCAGTCGTTTTCAGACTTTAAAGTTGAAATTCCAGAAGTGAACTGGAGGCGGGGCCGGAGCAACGGTGAGCGGCTGCGCGGGCACAGGATGTCTGCGGGGGACCATTAGAAGCCCCGAGTATGTTCAACTCATTTTCCCCCGACCCCCCTACAGTATTCCTTTAAAGGAATACCAAGGTGAAAATAAACTAGTGAGATTAACAATTGTATCTATCCTCCTCCTCCTAAAAATGACTATTTTTAAAGAAAACCTGTTATGAAAAAACCTCTACTGGGGGGTACTCACCTCAGGTGGGGGAAGCCTCCGGATCCTATTGAGGCCCCGACAGAGTTCGGCTATTTTCGCCTATTCCGCAACAGCGCCCCCGCTGGAGCCAGGAAAGGTAAATAAATCAGCACTTGTCAGCCTTGTCGAGGAAGGATTCCGGGACATTTCGGGGGAGCCAGCACTGGACTGCCTGCAGCTACAGAGCAGGGGGAAGAGGGGAAGACTCATTGGGACCATGAGGCTTCCCCCTCCCGAAGTGAGTACCCCCCAGGGGAACTTTTTTTTGTTACAGATTTTCTTTAAGCCATCCCAGTTTTATTTTATATTGAATTCTACTCAAACGGTTTTTACGGTTTCATTGACACATTCATTGAAGTATGCCAGAGCTAAAATCTATGAACTATTGCCCTTCCTATCCCTTTCCTGTTCTCAGAATCTATATTCTGTCAGGAAAGTGTTTTGTGGCAGAAATTCCTTATCGGTGAGGGATATGGTATAGTCCAACCAAGTCCCGACTGGACAAACTGTCACTTGCATACCTGATGTTTAACTCTTTCAGACAGAGAAAGATAAAAAAAAGGAACACAGCCTAATTATTTGTGTGTTTGGCACGGTACATACACATGTCTATCTCGTCATGTCACATTGTGCATCTTAACTGCTTGTTCAGCATGTGGTTCAATCTTCCAGTAACAAGACAAAACTGAGAGCTCTGGCTGCTGCTGGCATACAAGTATGTTGGGACCCTGCAGGCTTCTGTAGATAGACACCTCACCATTAAGGTTTACCTCTCTGGCGTGGATGATAAACTTGTAAATCTGGTTTCTTGGGACGGGATGGTCTTGGAGTGTACCCTCTTCCTTTGCTTCTCTTTAGCCTGCTTCACTTCCTTGTCATAATCATCTCTGGTTATACATGAAAAACACAAGCGAATGTTAATTGCTGAATCTAGGATGGTAAAGATAATGTATGGTCAATAGTCAGTCTTCATTATTAAGCAAATAATTTTTTTTATTTTGTGCATTAGATTGCTTTCAGCTATTTTCAGAGCTAACACACAAATAAATAGAATGAAGATTTCTAGCCAACTCTCTCCCTCCCCTCCCAAAAGTATGTGCAGATGCACGTTCCTGCTTATGGAGATAGAAGTAAAAGTAGAAGTGTTCCTTTAGGTCAGTGCTTAAAATAGTCTTTACAAGGCTCTGTGCCATTTCAACAACGTTCCAATAGAGGAACTTCCCTGTCAATAATTTAGTTATAGCCACCAATTCAAACATTTTAACATGGGTGCCTGCCTATGCCCACAACCTAAATAACCAGGTGTGCCTTATGCTAGGTACACATGATGCAATTTTCTGACATATTTTATATCAGATCGATTATTTCCAACATTTCCGATTTGATTTCCTATTGATTTTTCATAGAAGCGAACGGAAAATCGATCGGAAATCAGATCAGACATGTTGGAAATTAATCGATCTGACAGTAAATCTATCAGAAAATTGCATCGTGTGTAACTAGCTCCCCCTTCCTTAAGGGCTCTTTCACATTAGGGCAGATTTTCTGCGTTTCAACGCAAAGGATAAAGTTTGCGTTACCCAAGGTGAAATGAAAGTCCATAGACTTTCATTTTAGCTTTCACATATAACGCAGCCTTTTTGTGCGTTGCGTTACACTGCACCCAGGCGCAGTTTTTCGGCCAACGCTAGCTTTATGCGTTACAATGTTAGTCAATGTAAAACGCACACTATGCGCACACATATTCAGTCCCAGAATGCAACAGAGGAACAATGTAGAAAGTTGAAAACTAAAAGAAAAAAAAATTACCTGCGTTTTCCTATGTCCTGTAACGCATTGAAAACGGATTAAAAACGCACACTCACTGCAGTGCAACGCATATTAAAACGCATACAACAAAACGGATGCTTTGAGCGTTCTCCAACGCAAGCTCTGATGTGAAAGAGCCCTAAAGGCCCATACACACGTCGGATTTTAGCGAACGACCCGTCGTTTGAACGTTCGCCCGGCGGATCGTTGGTAACCAGTCTTATCACCCGAACGATAGTCTGTACACACGTCGGATTTGACGCGAAAACGTCCGAACGAGGGAACGTTCAAACGACGGGTCGTTCGCTAAAATCCGACGTGTGTATGGGCCTTAAGATTCACTGGTCTGTCACTCTGGCCAGTCACCCTCCCTCAGTTAATTGTGAAAGAAATTTGATAACATTAAAGCAATAGACAGTGGCGTAGCTAAGGAGCTGTGGGCCCTGATGCAAGTTTTACATTGGGCCCCCCAAGCACTTTATACATAACAATTGATACGGCGCACCAAAACCTGCCAATGGCAACTACAGTGTCAGAGGTGCAAGAGGGGGATGGGGAACAGTTTGTTAATAATTACCATTATTCAAAGTATTTATAGAAGTGATTATTATGAGCACAGGACCAATAGAAAGCTAATACTGTGGTTGAGGGAGGGCCCATCGAGGCCCCAATGAGGTCGCAACTTCTGCGCCCCCTATTGCTACGCCCCTGGAATAGATAAACAGTGAAAGGTATACAGCAGTACTTACACAAACTATTCCCAACCCAGTTAAAAAAACATGTTCATCAATAGTGTTCCTATTAGTCTAAAATAACAATTTTAACCAACATGTTACCGCACTTTTATCACTTTTTCTGCGCTTTTTCTAGAAACAGTCATTTTAGGCAGAAAACATAGTTACTGTTGCCATTGTCCTACTTCAGACAGTAACTAACATTTCATTACTGAATATGGTAACTCATTGTGAATGGAGGGCATTGGCTGCAGATGGGAAAATAGGGTCAGGCGGGAGGAGGGAGAGAAGTCATAGAGTTCAGTCTGGCCACATGGAGAGTAGTGATATCTGTCTGTGACTCTGTAATGTGAGCAGCCCACATGCAGAAATAACGTGTTTAGGTGAGGCCCTTCGCACAGCACATGAAGGAGAGTCCAATCATCCACAGACATCGTACAATGAGGTCGCTGCATGTGTGGCCACTAGCTGCATTGATTGAATGGACCAGTGCTCTCACCGCGCTATCTGGTTCCGGCGGATGTGACGGACAAAGCCGTGGCTCATATCCAGCCTTCCCCCGGGAACAGCTCTGTCCCGATGCTCCGCTTCTTCCTCCTCCATCTTCCGGGCCTCCTCCTCACCGGCGCCTCCAGCGTCCTGCCTTCTGATTGACTCCGGTTTCCCAAACGCTCTCCGCGATTGGCTACGAGGCATCGCACAGTGGATGTGCTGATTGGTTACGGTTAAACCGCTCACTGCTGATTGGATACTTGCACTTCGGTCTTCCATAGTGAGAGAACCAATCCTATAACAACATCTGCCTCTAAGCCCGCCTTCCTGCTGTGCCCTACCAATCAGAGATCTGCATAGTGGCGGAGGCGGGGCTTGCAGCTGTAGCGAGGCTCGGTACGCAGAGCTCTGTAGAGAGGAAAATGAGCACCGTGCGGCGGATAAAGCGGGAAGCGGAGGATCCGCTGGACGAGGAGAGAGGTGGCAGAGCAGCTGGTCAGTGTGTGGGCGGGGTGTGCAGCTTATCTGGGGGGTATATGTTTGTATGCGCCACAGCCATGGCGGGGCTCCTTGTGCGACGTTGCCTGTACGTCCTGGTGGGTGCCTCCTCTGCCAGCAGCCACTATGCTGGAGGCAGAGGACAGGACATACATCATCTGCATGTTCAGAAGTGGTGCATTGTGGGAAGCCACAGTTGCTCACTTAAAGCTGAATTATCACAAATACCTTCTATTTTAAAGTGTACCTGAGACGAATAGGAAAAAAAAGTTTTACACATACTTGAGGCTTCCTCCAGCCCCCTTTAGCCTGATCGTGCTTGCTTTGCGTTGCTTCGCTGCCTGCAGCAGTCACAATCTGGCCTGGGAATTTGGCAAATCGGGGCCAGACGGCACACTGTGGCCAAACTCGCCCGTCTCGTTCTTGTTGCTGGGAGTAGTACTGTGCAGGCACATAACCCTGTGTTGGGGGAGCACACGCATGCGCAGTAAGGCCTCGTTCACATTAGGCAACATGTATGGCCATGCATCCGGGACACAAGCGCACACGATTGCATGCCTTCTGCGTTGCACTGCACTGCTGATCCCATTCAGCAAGTGATATCAGCAATGCGCTTTTGCAAAAAAATGTGTGCAGCAGTGCGATAGCGCATCGCACTGCTGCATAGCATGCATAGTCTGAATGTCAAAAGTGCTCTATGCACTTCTGATGTTTTTGCTGATCGCATACTATATGTGCTGCCAAAATGCGCACTCCTGCAGTTACCGGGCCAGATTGCGGAGGCTGCAGGCAGCAGAGGGGGATGACGAGGGACTAATCAGCGCGAAGGGGGCTGGAGGAAGCCCCAGGTATGTATAAAACTATTTTATTCAATCATCTCAAGTTCAAATTAAAGGAAAACTGCTTTTTTTACCTGCGGCTTCGTCCTGCTCCCAGAAGCCTGTGTCTCCCTTGCCGCAGCTCTGCTATCAGCAAGTTTCTTGGAAGCCTCCCGTAGTGGCCACCGATCTGGCTGGTGGCTTCTGTGCATGCGTGCGGCCGTGTTCCTATGGCTGGGAGTGTTATGCGCAGGCAGAACTCTTCTGGCGAGAGGATCGCGTGCAGCATTGACATAAGCCGCCGACCTGGCCGGGTCTGCGACTGCTACAGTAAAACACCGGCCAGGACACAGGCTGAGAGCGGACCTGCGGTGAGTGACACACTTTTCGGGACAAATTACACTGAGCGTTGCTTTTTAGTAGGAGGGCTTTTTGGTCTCTTAGTCAACCTATACTTTCCTAGTGGTTCTGGGTCACCCTGAGCTGCTTGGGTATTCTGTTCCTCTTCATATGAAGTTTTCAAAACATGTCTGCTACTGTGGGGCAAACCCTTTTATCCCTCATCAGGGTCATATTAGATTACAGCGCATACACTCACGTTAGATTATTTTTAATCGGACCCATTAAACAAACAAAACTAATCAAATTGCGGGTGCTGCTTATTATACAGTTGGTAATACATTCAGCTTTCCGTAAACACACTATATGACCCAGGTGCCGATGGTAAACTTTTTTTTTTTTTTTTCACGTTAGTGGTCAAATGGCTACGTAGGTTTAAACAAGTTAAAAATGAGAAATGTGACCACCCAGTTTATTTTGATCCAAAGGCAAGTCTAAAGTGGTCTCTGGTAATTGTGATTTGGTTTTAAAGGATAACCGAGGTGACCTGATGAGATATACATGGGTATGTACAGTGCCTAGCACACAAATAACTATGCGGTGTTCCTTTTTTTTTTCTCTGCCTGAAAGAGTTAAATATCAGGTATGTAAATGGCTGACTAAGTCCTGACTCAGACAGGAAGTGACTACAGTGTGACCCTCACTGATAAGAAACTCCAACTATAAGAAAATGTCTTCTGAGAGCAGGGAAGAGATAAAAAGGGTCAATAGTTCATAGATTTTTAGCTCTGGCATACTTCAATTAATGTGTCATTGAGCAAAAACAATAAAAGTTAAAACTTAAAAAGTAGATTTAAATAAAACTGTGGAATATCTTAAAGTGAACCTGAGGTGAGAGTGATATGGAGGCTGCCATATTTATTTCCTTTTAAACAATACTAGTTGCCTGGCTGTCCTGCTGATCTATTTGGCTGCAGTAGTGAACTGAATTACACCAGAAACAAGCATGCAGCTAATCTTGTCAGTTCTGACAATATTGTCAGAAACACCTGATCTGCTGCATGCTTGTGCAGGGTCTATGGTTGAAAGGTTTTACACTATGGAGCGCTCTATGCATCTTTTTTAGATCTTCTTTGCCTGTTTCTACCAAACTAGAGAGTGTCTACATAATCCTTATTTGACCTTGTAAGCGGTGTGGACTGTCTTTTGGAGCGCTGGACATACTTTTTTTTTTTTTTCTATGGTTGAAAGTATTAGTAGCAGAGGACCATCAGGGCAGCCAGGCAACTGGTATTGCTTAAAAGGAAATAAATATGGCAGCCTCCATATTATTCTCACCTCGGGTTCCCTTTAAAAAGTCATTTTTAGGAGAAGGAAGATGGATACAATTGTTTATTTCATTAGTTTTATTTTCGCCTCAGGTGTCCTTTAATTAGTAAATGGTTAACATCCTATAAAACTGTATTCTGTTGTTTCTTTCAACCCCAGAGACAAAAAAAAAGTATCTAGTATGAATCAGTGAAAGTAGCATAAAGCTGAAGCTGGTGCTAATGGGTTAGCGGGCGGTGCACAATCTGTTGCATGGCGAATTGTGGTCATAGTGTGAATGAACGCAAAACAATAGTCAATAACTACCATACTCCACATAGGGCAGTATTGTTCAAATTCTGTGATCCCAATTATCACCAGTGTCTTGTGCTCCCCCGGTGTCATACACTTATATCCCTCGTCCCCTCTCGCTAGATGTTTACCAGATCAATACCACCTCAGCTTTCAGGTGGGTCTTAAGCACGGGAGACCGCGGAAGTGTCGGAGCGGACCCGGGAGCCAGACGGATAGGCATTGACATCCACCTGTACGATATGCACAGACTGCTTCAGGAGGCGTAAGTGCAATAGATTGGTTGCGCACTGAGGCACTGTTGTCAGTAATACGCTATATGCGTCTTCTTGTTTTTATGTTTTGAGCAATATTTTAGTGAAAATAAACAAAGTCCTTGCAAAAGGCTTGTTTGAACTACTGAGAATCGTTGAATTGATTGGAGATAAAAGTGCAGTATCCACCTATATATGGAGGTGGGCTACATCTGGTGAGCGGTGTGGCATGCAAAGTGGTGCAGTGACACGGTCAACGGGTGGTGTTGCACAGCTGGAGTGTTGGTAGCACTTGGATTGTATTATTTGAACTTTACTACTCTATGTGGAGCTCTTTTTTGCCTTATAGGAACAAGTGAATATAATGACATGCTTAAGACCCACTTGAAAGCTGAGGTGGTATTAATCTGGTGAGCATCTAGCGAGAGGGGACGAGGGATATAAGTGTATGACACCGGGGGAGCACAAGACACTGGTGATAATTGGGATCACAGAATTTGAACAATACTGCCCTATGTGGAGTGTGTTTTGTGTTACAGGATTGGAGAGCGCAGCAGTACAATTGAACTAAATAACTACCATAGACATTTTAATAATAGCTTTCTGAATATAAAAGTTTTGAATTTTTTTTACACTTAATCCAGTCAGTTTTAATCTGTTTACTTCCAAAACAATGACCTGTGATACATTCAGCTGTCGATTTTATGCTGATTACTTTTAGCTTTATCCGTGGGGGTTTTCTGCTCTTTCTCCCCTTTATAGAACAGTGCTTTTATGTAAAAGTCACCGTAAAGGAAACCAGATATGAATAATCAAAAAGATTTTATACATACCTGGGGCTTCCTCCAGTCCAATCCGCATGGATCGCTCCCACGCCGCCGTCCTCCGCTGCCCACAGCTACGAGACCCGGGACCCATCACTGACGTCATCGGAGCCAGCCTACGCAGGAGAAGTGCGCCCTCTACGTATCTCTCCAGCGACTGCTGGGGAGATACGCAAACAGCGCACTTCTCCGACAGACTGGCTCCGACTGACAGAAGTGCGGGGACCCGGTTCTCATAGCTGCGGGCAGCGAAGGGCGGCGCCGGGGGAGGTATGTATAAAATCTTTTTGATTATTCATCTCTGGTAACGAGAGGACTATGGAGGCTGCCATATTTATTTACTTTTAAACAATACCAGTTGCCTGGCAGTCCTGCTGATCTATTTGGCTGCATTAGTGTCTGAATCATTACCTGTATTGTGCTGTTGGTCACCACTGTTGCCATTGTTTGTAATCCTATGTAGTGTACAGTGCTGCATAATATGTTGGCACTATATAAATCCAATAAGTAATAAACACACCAGAAACAAGCATGCAGCTAATCTTGTCAGATCTGACAATAATATCCGAAACACCTGATCTGCTGCATGCTTGTTCAGGGTCTATAGCTTTAAGTATTAGAGGCAGAGGATCAGCAGGACAGCCAGGCAACTGGTTGCGCTGCAGGCTGTGCGACAGGATTGCGGTAGGCTGGATACTTCTGGCGCATCGTGACGCAACACCGTAAATATGAATGGCCTCATTCACTTACATTGCCATTGTGTCACCCTGTGGTGAAACTTGCTATGCAAATGTAAAGGGGGCTGAAGTAAATGTGTGCAAAGTGGAGATTTACCTTATCGCTTTTTATAAAATCAGGCATAGTCTTCTATGCACAGAAATAACTGTACTTTTAAGTGGAAAAACTGTATCTGTAATTTTTGTCTTTCAGTTCCAGAAAAATATGGTCGGCATGACCCTGAAGATCGGCGCAGCCGTCATTGCCCGTATCTGGACACTATCAACAGGTTTGTGTGCTGTATATGTGAACAGTAAAACATAACCTACCCTATCACTAGAGGAGAGGTTCTCTAATGCAGGGGTCACAGTTTTTTTTTATTTTTTTTGCACATTTTTCTGCATGCATTTTCTCCACACACGTGTGCGTTTTCAGAAAAATGTGTTCCTATGTTTCCCAATAGCTAATGTAAATGATAGAGAAAATGCATATATTGCGCAGAAGTATGCTGTAGGATGTCAGGTTTTTTTTCTGCAAGCAAAAACGCAATCAAGTGTGAACTAGTGCTAACTGGCCTGCTTATTATGGTTTACCATCCCTCTAACAACCAACTCTGTTGTGGGTTCCCTCAGAGGAAAGAAATCATTGGAGTACAGTGGGTTTTGTACAGAGGTTTTTGCATAGCTGTGGTGCAACCTCAAGATGTCACCTGCCTTGCATGCAGCACCGTAAACAAAACACACCCACAACTAACTGCTCTCCTGTGTATCCGTTCCAGCTTCAAAGGGACCTAGGATCTGCAAAGCAAGCCTACAAATAGATTCCTATTGGGGCCTTGTCACATGGGCAGCTGATTTGCAATAACTAGCTGCTATCATGGGTTGCTCCATTGAGGCCCATTTTTTAC
Organism: Hyperolius riggenbachi; assembly: GCF_040937935.1. Classification (NCBI taxonomy): domain Eukaryota; kingdom Metazoa; phylum Chordata; class Amphibia; order Anura; family Hyperoliidae; genus Hyperolius; species Hyperolius riggenbachi. The sequence continues at coordinate 123,251,342 of NC_090648.1, read as the reverse complement.
ACTTGCAGGTGAAACCTGCGTTGCGTAACTCTGTTTTACCATAAGGGCTCGCAAAAGCAATGAAAGTCTGTGGATACTTTCACACTTGTTGTGGTGCAGCGGAAGTATCAGAGCCGATGCAAGGCCAACAGCACGTTAAAGAGGACCTCCATGCATGTTAAAGAGGAAAGAGAGGAGACGGGGCCAAGCGGCGGAAGTGTAGTGATGCAGGGATTGCGAGCGGCTTTGTGGGACAAGACTCCAGAGGTAAATATAGCTGTGCATTACAGCAGCGCAGATGGATTTTTAGTTTATGCATGGAGGTCCTCTTTAACGCACAGTGTTTGAGGTAATGTAAGTTTATGGGCGATGCACTATGTGTGAACTTTGCGCATGCCCGGACCGATGGGAATCCCAGTGACGTGCTTTCTGTCCAGCATTCACTGAGTGCGGTGCAGCGCTATGCATGTGACCCCTGTTGGCGCATTCTTCCGCAGTGTGATTGCCATTTTTTTGCATTGCGGTGGGATACCAAAGGGGCATCGCATCCCCACCACTACGCAAAAAAAATAGTGTAAAACCGGCCTTAAATGTATTCGTGTGTGCACAGCTACTAGTTGCCAGAGCCCCCATATGACACGGCCATTACTCAGATGGTTTCTGTTTATGATGGCGCTTGTCAGCTTCATCATCACCTCCTATTTGCATCGCTGCTGCATAGATATGCTGGCCAATAAGGTGTGTTTTAGGTCCCCTCTACAGTCTGCAGGGCATTTCTTTCCTTTGGATGCTCAGTTTAATTTTTTGTTTTTATTATTATCAGGAGTCTGCTTGATTTTGACTTTGAGAAGCTGTGCTCCATTTCGCTGTCTCACATCAATGTGTACGCCTGCCTGGTGTGTGGGAAATACTTCCAGGGTGAGTGACGGGCATTTGGGGGACGGTGTTGAGTAGTGTACTTGTAAATTGAGGAAAAGGAACGGAATAATTTGTGTCTGTTGTCTGCAGGTCGGGGATTAAAGTCGCACGCCTACATTCACAGCGTTCAGTTCAGTCACCATGTTTTCCTGAACCTGCATACCCTGATGTTTTATTGTTTGCCTGATAATTACAAGATCATAGACTCCTCACTAGAGGATATCACGGTAAGTGTAGCAATACAGCCAGCCTTCTGCACTGCAAAGCTCACACATTTACTCATACCATGACAGTGGAGTAAGCCATCTCTGTGTATACTCATACAGGTAGAGATCCTTTATACCACAACTCATCTTTAGGGGGATTCGTTCGTGGCTAATGCTAGGTACACACGACACAATTTTTTTGATAGATTGACTGTCAGATCGACTATTTCCAACATGTCTAGTCTGATTTCCAATAGATTTATTTCATTCACTTCTATGAAAAATCCATTGGAAATCAGATCGGAGCTGTTGGACATAATCGAACTGACAGTAAATCTGTCAAAAAATTGCATTGTGTGTACCTAGCATAACTGTAATGGAAAATGTTCCATGTTTTAGCTCAGGGTGCCATTGCTTAGCAGATTAGTTTACTTATGCCTTAAAGGGAAAGAGTGATGTGGAGGCTGCCATATCTATTTACATTTAAACAATGCACGTTGCCTGGCTGTCCTGCTGATACTGTGCCTCTCATACGTTTAGCCATAGACCCTGAACAAGCATGCAGATCAGCCATATGCTTGTCTCAAGGTTGTGACTCAGGCAATGCTGATGCCAGAAGATCAACAGGTCTGCCAGGCGGGCAACTGGTATTGTTTAAAAGGATATAAATATGGCAGAATTCATCTGTTCGCCAAAACGGGTATCTCTCACCTCGGGTAAACTTTAAAAAGTTAAAAAAAGATTATTTATGTTAATCTTTTTTTATTAACCTCTTGAGGACTGCAGTGTTAAACCCCCCTAAAGACCAGAGCAATTTTTACATAACTGACTACTGCAGCTTTAAAGAGAATCTGTATTGTTAAAATCGCACAAAAGTAAACATACCAGTGCGTTAGGGGACATCTCTTATTACCCTCTGTCACAATTTCGCCGCTCCTCGCCGCATTAAAAGTGGTTAAAAACCAGTTTTAAAAAGTTTGTTTATAAACAAACAAAATGGCCACCAAAACAGGAAGTAGGTTGATGTACAGTATGTCCACACATAGAAAATGCATCCATGCACAAGCAGGCTGTATACACTCTTCCTTTTGAATCTCAAGCGATCATTTGTGTGTTTCTTTCCCCCTGCAGTTCTCATGTACTGAAGTTTCAGGCTGCTCTTCCTGCAAACAGCTTTGCCCTTGTCTGCAATTCCTCAGTATGTGAAAGCCCAGCCAGCTCAGAGGACGATTTATCCAGCTTGTAAAAGAGAAGAGAGAAGCTGCCCTAATCTAAATAATACACAGGCAGTGTGCATAGAGGGGCCTGGAAGGGGGAGTTCATAGCAGAACCACAACACTGAAGAACTTGGCAGCCTTCCAGACACAGGCCGACAAGTCTGACAGGGGAAAGATACATTGATTTATTACAGAGACTGTAATAGCAGAAAGTGCTGCAGTAAGCCAGAACACATTAGAATAGCTTTTGGAACTTGTAGGATGATAAAAAACAGGATGCAATTTTTGTTACGGAGTCTCTTTAAGGCACAGCTGCAGGGTCGCACAATTCGGCACACAAGTGATTCCCCCCTTTTCTCCCCACCAACAGAGCTTCCTGTTGGTGGGGTCTGATCGCCCCCCAGTTGTTTGTTTTTATTATTATAAATATTTATACTCACACGGCCGTCCCCAGTATAGCGCTGCTGCTGATCGCAGCGCTGTACTCAGTAGAAAGACGGCGTTTTCGCCATCTAACAGTCGATCGCCGCTTGAAGACTCCGCCCCCCAAGCAGGAGATGGCTGCGCACGATCTCCTGCAGTAGTCGGCCCCAGGACCTGAAGCCAATTGGCGTTGGGCGGTCCTTGGGTAGTTAGGTAGTTAAAGCTCTTCAATCGCAAAGTAAAATGACAGTAGCATCATTGGAATCAACAAATGACAAAAATAGCTTTAAGCCAACAAGCGTCTATAGATTTCCAATGGAAAAATATTCTAGCACAGATAAAGGGCCATGCAACTTTCCAGTTAGGAAAACTACCTAACAAAAGCTATTGACACTTGGCAATCAGCAACATACCTTCCATGTATGTAGGAGATGCTATATGACAGTAAAGAGGGTTCCGAAAGAGAAACACACAGACAGAGGTAACAAACTGCCAACCCTTCTCCACTGTAACCATACTATTAAAAGAAGAAAAAAGTTTTTGGTAAAATTGGGCTTTACTGCTTATTAAATGACAACTGAAGTGGGAGGGATATAGTGCCTTATTTATTTCCTTTTAAGCAATACTGGTTGCCTGGCTATCTTGCTGATCTTCTGCCTCTAATACTTTTAGGCATAGACCCTGAACAAGCATGCAGCAGATCAGGTGTTTCTGACATTATTGTCAAATCTGACAAGATTACCTGCATGCTTGTTTCTGGAGTGATTCAGACACTACTGCAGCCAAATAGATCAGCAGGGCTGCCAGGCAACTAGTATTGTTTAAAAAGAAATACATTTGTCAGCCTCCATATTCTTCTAACTTAAGTTGTCCATTAAAGTGTACCTGAGACTGTGCACTGTGCCTAATTTATACGTATACCTGAGACCTCCACCAGCCCCATGAAGACGGTGGACTCCCTCGCCACCCTCCCTGGCCACTCCATTGTCCCTCCGGTGATCCTGGGAGCACGCCCCCATTGTGCTCCCGTGGCCACAAACTTTCTGTGTGCTGGCACAGAACAATCCCAGCCACTGGAATGCCAGCGGGGACAGCGCCACAGCTGAAGAAGATACTGGAGGAGAACCTAGGGCAACGGAGCAGCTGGGGAGGATGGCAAGGGAGCCCATGATCCTCATGGGGACTGGAGGAGGTCCCAGGTAAGTATATAAATACACCAATTTATGAGATTTCAGTTTTCCTTTTAAAGGGGCACTATGGTGAAAAATTGTAAAATTTAACCACTTCACCACTGAGGGGTGTTACCCCCTGACCACCAGAGCAATTTTCACCTTTCAGCGCTCCTTCCATTCATTCGTCTATAACTTTATCATTACTTATCGCAATGAAATGCACTATATCTTGTTTTTTCCGCCACCAATTAGGCTTTCTTTAGGTGGGACATTATGCCAAGAATTATTTTATTCTAAATGTGTTTTAATGGGAAAATAGGAAAAATGTGGGAAAAAAATTAATTATTTTTCAGTTTTTGGCCATTATAGTTTTTAAATGATGCATGCTACTGTAATTAAAACCCATGAAATTTATTTGCCCTTTTGTCCCGGTTATAAAACCGTTTAAATTATGTCCCTATCACAATGTTTGGCGCCAATATTTTATTTGGAAATAAAGGTGCATTTTTTTCAGTTTTGCGTCCATCCCTAATTACAAGCCCATAGTTTATAAAGTAACAGTGTTATACCCTCTTGACATAAATATTTAAAAAGTTCAGTCCCTAAGGTAACTATTTATGTATTTTTTTTAATTGTAAATTTTTGAATTTTTTTTTTTTAATTAAAAAAAAAAAATTGGGGAGTGTGGGAGGTAATGAGTTACTTTTTTGTGTAACACTAATTTATTTCTGTGTAAAAAATGCTTAGGGTGTAGTTTTGCTATTTGGCCACAGGATGGCAGCAGTAACTTTTTGTGTATTGCGGCCTTGCGGACGCTCGCAGGAAGTACAAGGAGGCTGTGAGTGTTTGTTTCACAATGATCGCGCTGCCCATCGGAGAGCAGCGGATCATTGTGGGGCTTAGATCAACGAACGGGAATGGATTTTCCCGTTCATTGATCTCTGGGCGAGCAGGCGGCGGCGTGTTTACTAGCGGCGGGTGGCGTGTTTACGAGTGGGAGCGCGGGCAGCGGCGGGAGCGCGGAAAGTACGGATTTCTCCGTTCCTGGGGTTTAACCTCTCTGGCGGTAAGCCCGAGCTGAGCTCGGGCTATGCCGCGCAGGGGGAGATCTCAGCCCCTGGTGGGGCGATTTTCATTCTGTAAATTGCTGTGCACGCAGCCAGCACTTTGCTAGCCGCGCGCACAGCTTGATCGCCGCCGCTCTGTGGCGATCGGCCGCACGCAGCGGCTGAAGAGGGCCGCCAGAGCCCTGCGCTGCCCGGATCAATGAGTTCCGGGCAGCGCTATGGGCTGGATCGGGTGTGCCTGACGTCAGGACGTCGGCTGACGTCCATGACGTCATCCCGATCGTCGCCATGGCGACAGGAGAAGCCAAACAGGGGAACGTGTTATATACGCGTTCCCCTGTTTGCTATAGATGCCGGCGACGATCGGACTAGAGGGCCACATGCGCCCTCTAGTGGTGTTTCATGTAGCTACCACTCTGGTAGCTTTACATGAAACATTAAAAAAAAAAATTGGAATTCTGCAATTTTTGCAGAAAAAATTAACCGCCAAGGAGGTTAAAGGATGGAAAAAGGGACGGAGAAATTCGTACGGGCGGGGGTAAAGTGGTTAAAATATGTGCAAACATAAACAAAGTACAATTTTTTTCCTGATGAAAATGAGCCATAAAGTACTTTTCTCCTATGTTGCTGTCACTTTCAGTAGGTAGTAGAAATCTGACGGAAGTGACAGGTTTTGGACTAGTCTATCTCTTCATGGGGGATTCTCAGCAAGGCTTTTATTCTTTATCAAGATATTCAATAAAAAGCATTTAAACAATGATGCTGGCCAGCTTCCCTGCTCGCCACACAGTTTTTTGGGAAGTTGGACAGAGCAACTGCCATTCACTAAGTGCTTTTGAAAATAAATATATCCCTGAGAATCCCCTCATGAAGAGATAGACTAGTCCAAAACCTGTCGCTTCTGTCAGATTTCTACTACCTACTGTAAGTGACTGCAACATAGGAGAAAAGTAATTTATGGCTCATTATACTCTGGAAAAAATGTACTTCTTATTTGTATATGTTTGCACATTTTAAATTAAAACATTTTTTTTGCCACAGTGCCAAGAGATAAGTATTTTCATGAGGTCTCAGTAGTTTGGTGCAGTGTACAGATCAGGTCATTGCTAATTCCATATTGTGTGCATGAGTCTGAGCAAACTGGACATCCCTCATTGTTTTCTTTCTCTTGCAGTATGTGCTGAAGCCAACATTCACCAAAGCCCAGATCTGTAATCTGGATAAACAGGCCAAGCTGTCTAGAGCCTACGATGGAACCACTTACCTGCCTGGCATTGTGGGTCTCAATAACATTAAAGCTAACGATTATGCTAATGCTGTCCTGCAGGTGAGCATTGTACAGATTTAGGTAGTATAAGCCGTAAAGCCTCATCTACACTGTACAATTTTCCATCAGATCAACCGGTGATCTGATAAGAAATTGCATCGTGTGTAGGCATCCAAATTGTTTCTGATCAATTTTGCATTAAGTACCCAAAATCTATTGCAAAATCTATCGCAATCTGATTGCACCGGTTAGAAATTATCTAATAGATCCATCGATCTGACGGAAAATTGTACCTTGTAGATGAGGCTTAACATTTGTTTCCATTTCTCTGCCATAAATTGAATTCTAATCAGATTTCTCCTAAGCATATTGTGCCTGTCTATTGCTTTTCAGGCTTTATCCAATGTACCTCCATTGAGAAACTACTTTTTAGAAGAAGAAAACTACAAGGATATCCAGCGCCCCCCGGGGGACATCATGTTTCTGCTGGTTCAGAGATTTGGAGAGCTGATGAGGAAGTTGTGGAACCCCAGAAATTTTAAGGCTCATGTTTCTCCCCATGAAATGCTGCAGGCAGTGGTTCTGTGTAGTAAGAAGAAATTCCAGATCACAAAGCAGGGTGAGAGCAGCATCTGAGAGCCACATTTCAGCCTTCTAGCCTGTCTGCGGTGCTTGCTTTATATGCTGTTTATTTACTGGCCTTTCTATTGGAACATCATATTAACTGCCTTCAATCATATTACTTGGCCATCATGTTAGATATCTACGTGTCGTATTATCCACATTTATTCTTCTATCATGTCACAGGTGATGGCGTGGACTTTCTTTCCTGGTTTTTAAATGCTTTGACTTCTGCTCTTGGGGGCACCAAGAAAAAGAAGAAAAGTAAGTCACTGTGTAACATAAGCAGTGCCATTAATATAGATTTTCACGTTTGATGATGATGTGGTTGGTATTGCAGATATCACAGTTCAGGTTGCATTGAAAAAGTTGGGCGTTAAAACCTGTTTTGGTGAACAGATGAATTCTGCAGCTTCACATTTCTAGAGGGAGTTTTGCTTTGTCTATCAATATGAGGGGAAGTCAGAAAGTAAGGTTTCCAAATAATGTACTTTTTCATGTGTACATTTTTTCATACTGTACATTATAATGTACATTCATATCCTATTTTTCAGTGTAGTTGCCTTCTTTGGTAAAGGGAACCTTAACTGAGAGGAATATGGATGTTTCCTTTTAAACAATACCAGTTGCTTGGCACTCCTGCTGATCTCTTTAGCTGCAGTAGTGGCTGAATCGCACACCTGAAACAAGCACGCAGCTAATCCAGTCTGACTTCAGTCAAAGCACCTAATCTGCATTGCTTGTTGAGGGGCTGTGGCTAAAAGAATTAGAGACACAGGATCAGCAGGAGAGTCAGGCAACTGGTATTTTAACAGGAAAATCCATATCCTTCTCAGTTTAGGTTCCCTTTATAGAGACTCTAACAAAAACCCTCTGGGGGATACTTACCTCGGGAGGGGGAAGCCCCATGGTCCCGATAAGGCTTCCCTGTCCTCTGAATCTCAGTGGAATCCAGCGCTGCATGCCATGTTCATGCCTTTTAGTCCTGTCTGTCAGTCAGTTGCAGTCCTTACTGTCAGTGTCTCCTTCCAGTCTACCCTGCCCACTTATTCCAGTCCTTCCCCTTAGTGTCTCCTTCTGGTCCACCTTCTCAGCCACTCTCTCTCTGCAAGTCACTTCAGTCCTTCCTGTCAGTATCTGCTTCCAGTCCCTCCTGTTAGTATCTCCTTCCAATTCCCCTTGCCAGTCACTCCAGTCTACTCTGCTTGTCACTCATTTCCTTACAGTCCGTATCTTCTTGCAGTCAATCCTGCCAGTCTCTCCTGTCAATTTCTCCTTACAGCCAGTTCCTTCCGTTAGTCTGCTCAGTCTATCTTTCCCACACTGTGCGTTTTACCCTTCTAAACTCCCTTTCACCAGTTGGGCAATACGGGGGGTAGTGACCTGGTGGCCACAGTGACTGATGTTCCAGTGAAAATCCATGGTCACTTAGACGCCATGCTCTGGGGACGCCTACACCAACCACTGCTGCCATGACCAACAGGGTCCTGACTCAGGAAGAACATTAAAAACTCCATGCATGCAATGTACTGGCCAAAATTCAAACCTGACACTCTAGGACTGCAGTAAATCAGTCACTGCTTCATGCTTGGGCCCCCTCAAAAACCGATTAAGTCTTTAGTAAAGTAAATAAGCTGTTTTCTGTTCCACTTTTCAGATTGAAACAAACTGCATTTATAAATCCATTCAATGGTGTATTAATCCGCACGCTCTTATCTCATAGCTATTGTAACAGATGTATTCCAAGGACAGATGAGGATTTTCACCAAAAAGTTGCCACATCCAGATCTGGTACGCATAAATGTTTAATGTTTTCTCTATATGACAAGTTTAAAGGGAACCAGAGGCCCCAGAAAAAAGCTTTTATACATACCTGGGGCTTCCTCCAGCCCCATACGCACGGATCGCTCCCACGCCTCCGTCCTCTACTGCCTGGATTCGCCAGTCGGCCGGCTGATGCAGCCAATAGTCCGCATCACACGGAGCTCCCTCCATGTATGTACGCGTGAGGCTGCCTACTGCGCAGCCTCATGCGTACGGGTATGGAGGGAGCCCCTGTGATGTGGACAATTGGCCGCGTCCGCCGGAAGTGACGGGACCTGGTACCGCCGATCCAGGAAGCGGAGGATGGCGGCGTGGGAGCGATCCAGGCTTATGGGACTGGAAGTAGCCCCAGGTATGTATAAAAGCTTCTTCTCTTTTTTTTTTTTTTTTTTTTTTTTTAATTACATTCCTCTCTGGTTCCCTTTAACATTCCTTGAACATCTATTAAAACATCATGTGCTAATTTTCCGGGATAGCCCTCTTATATTGATAGGATGCCCTCTTCTAATGTTGATAGGATGTGAAATATGACTGGGCTGTATGTAATGTGTTTTTAGGGTTCTGGAAACCAATTTTAACTTTCCTTTGTGATAAAAAGAACTGTCTGATCATGCTAGATCCGAGGATGTTTCGAGTATATTAGGGGAGGTCAATACTTAAAGTAACCCTGAAAGGAAACCCCAAGGGGTTTCGGGAGAGGGAAGTCTCTGGGTCCTCCTGGGGAGGATGGGGGAAGGCTTTGGAGGACCCGGACTTCCCTCTCCTGAGATGAGTATCTAAATTGTTGGATTGCTAGCCTCACAGGTTTGCTTTAACTGCCACATTAATGTCATATGTACTAAAATGATTTGCTTTCAAGAACTTTGACAGCATGTTGTTTTGGTGAACCTGTGATCCCTGATTATGTGTTCGGCCTCTAATGCTAATAACTCAGCTGCTTATAGCTGCGTAAGACATTCTGCCCAAATAGCAGACGACGATCGGTCAGGTTTAGCCAGACATACAAACTAAAGCAGCACATTGGTCCTTCATCCATGTATTGTGGTGAGAGGTTACCCACATGCAGAGGGCTGTGGGTGATTAGAAGGGACTGGCCTAATACTTTGGCTGGCTGAAACATCCGGTATTGGTCATTTCAGACGACCATTTGCTGCATAAAAGATATTTATTTTTAGAAGTGATGAAGTTTACATCCTTGGTTTTGGTGAGTGTAGGTTTACTTAAAGTAAACCTGTGAGGATATAAAAGCCCAAAAATTGGAAACTTACCTCGAGAGTGATCCTCCTGAGGCTTCCCCGTCCTCTGCCGTCCCAGCGTTGATCCCCCTAAAGCTTGCATGCTCGTGGCTGCAGTGCACAGGAGCACAGACCCAATCGGGCTCCGCCAAACCGTCAAACTCTTGTTTGCGGAGGGGACCACCCTGTTTTGCACAAGGACGGGGGAGCCTCTAGGTCATCCATAGGCTTCCCTCTATTAAGGTGAGTACCCATACTGCGGAAACCTTTTTTCCTCACAGGTACACTTTAACAGTCTTTCCTGGTTTGTATAAGTGTAAATTGCTGGTGATCTTGTGTCCTCAGCCTTCAGAGGAGAAGGAACAGCTGATGGAGAATGAGGAGTACCAGGAGACCATGCTGGAGTCTCCATTCATGTACCTGACCCTGGACCTCCCCACAGCTCCTCTGTACAAAGATGAGAAGGAGCAGCTGATCATCCCCCAGGTGCCACTCTTCAGCATCCTCGCCAAGTTCAACGGCATCACTGAGAAGGTAAAGCCCCCTCTCACCATATACAACCTCTATTAGGCAAGTGTTTGGCAAATGACAGCCTTTTACTTTTGGCCTTTAACTACATTTGGTTTATAAAGGTGTAAGTTCCAGGGCTGGCAACTGAGCATTACTTATTTATTTGTTGGGTCAGAAACCTTGATTGTGCATGGAGACCGTGAGACCTGAAATGTCTAGTGTTCAGTTTACATTCATTTTGTAGACGGTGAAACTGTAATTATTCTAACAGCCCTGACACGTCTTCTGGCTGTTTGCAGATTCCATATTTGTAACCTTATGATATGTGTTTGATACTGGAGAATAAGATAAAGGGCTCTATTCGCAAAACTTCTCGTAAATGACTAATCCCCTATTTTCTAAAAATAACCTTTCAGCACATTTACAAGCAAAAAAGTCACTCTAAGTAAGTTGTTCCTGATTAACTTCATTTCAATATTACTTTTCTTACCTTAATTATATTGTATGTTTGCTCTTTGGGAGCGTAAAAGTAACAGAGATAAGGTGAAACCAGGTAAAACAGCTTTGTGAATCCTGCCCAAAGATGGGGGAAAGTGGAAACAAAAGGCACACCCTGTGCATTTGTTTCACTAGTAAGGGTCACATTGAATAAATCTCATCTTTTCAGATGGCTGCACCTGTAACATTACTGTATCAGTGTTTATGCATCTGCTGTTTTATCGGCAATAGTATCCTCTGATTCAGCTGTTTTCACCTCTGCATCGATGACCAGCGTATAGCTTCTGCACTGAAATAATGTCCAAAGTGCAGTCTGGAGCCCAAGTCTGAGCAGCTGTCGGCATGGGGATAGCAGTCTGTGACTGGGAGTGCAAGTTCTATGCAAATAAGGGGGATAATGACTTGAAGTTGAACTTTTTTTTTTTTTTTTTTAATATATACTGTAGTTTTAAATGTCAAGCCTTTATCTGCCATTTAGCCCCTTTAATACGCAGGGAGCATCTTTTGTCTCTGAATCCCTCCCACTCCCTTCTATGTACTGTAAAGACCTCACACTTCCAATGTTTTGAGACGGATGCAGGATCCTTTGTCAGGGAGATATTTACAAAGAGCATTTTAGCTCAACTTCTGAGTATTTTTCATTGAACGTAGATTTAATTGCCTTGGCCTTTAATAAGGAAGAAGCTATATCGCATGGAATTCTTATGACTTTTTTAACATACAGCGGTTTATATCGTTAATCCTTGACAGCCTTTCATTAGTTTTTTATATATGATTTATTAAGCACTGATGCATTTTCGCACAACTTTTTATATATTGGCATCTGTAAAGACTCCATATTCTGCCACGTGTTAATAAATCTTCTGCCACTAGAGGGGGAACTACCTTGTTTTGCTATGTAGATACCAACTTCTGAGAGTTTTTATACAGGCTTCTAGTATACAGTCCGTATTCTGTTGTAAAAATGAGTTCTTCCACTTGGGGGAGAACATCCTTTTCACTGCTTAGTGTACAGCTTATCATTGAGAATTCATGCCCACTTCCAATTATGTTGGTTTTAAGAAAATCCCTATGCTCTGTGTTATGTATGTCCTGATCGAGGATGTTATTTGAGGAATCTTGTTACAAGCACGTGATCGCTTACAGGCTTTTTGCATTGTGTGACACTCTTTCTTCACCATCCTATCTATATTTAATGAAAGGCATTTTGTTGTGCATTGTGAAGGAAGGTAACTGAGTGGCATTCTCTCTGTAGGAATACAAGACTTATAAAGAGAATTTTCTGAAGAGATTTCAACTGACAAAGCTGCCTCCATACTTGATATTCTGCATTAAACGCTTCACCAAGAACAACTTTTTTGTGGAGAAAAACCCCACTATTGTGAATTTCCCAATCACGTGAGTAACATTGCAGCTTGCTAGAAAATGTTGTATAATGTCAGTTTGAATCAAAATCCGTTTCAATGAAAACAAACTGGTGTAAATTACTTGTGGCTGTTATTTTGATTTAGGAATTATTTGCAGGACCCGGTTAGCCTATAAAACTAATCTCTGTGGGTCATTGTACTTATTTTTGCTGCACCTTCCAAGCACTAGAGAAAGAATAGCGGTACGCAGTGTGGACTGACTTATTTCTAGACCCTGCTGCATTAACTGGGTGCTGAATGTCAGTGGGTCATGCAGAGTAAATGTTGCAATACAGAGAAATAGGGTACTACAAGAAATTGGAGGCGCACGTAGGTGGAAAAATCAGTATCTATGTATATCTCTCTATAAGGTAGTATCCCAACAATAATCGAAGTGGTGTCCTACCTTATGGATTTCTTAGGCACTAGACATAGGCAATAGTGGTTCAGTATAAAATAAAAAAAAAACTGATTTTTTTTTCTGCACACAACACGTTTCATGGCAAAAGGCGCTTCCTCAGGTCAGTAAACGTGCCTGATGAGAGGGGTGTGATTCTTCTGGGCGCCATATACGGCGAAATAAAATTGTTTTTGAATTTTATCCTGAACCACAATAGCCTTTGTCTAGAATAAGACCTCTATAACGTAGGACACCGCTTAGATTATTGTTGGGATACTACCGTATAGAGACATATACATAGATACTGATTTTTCCACCCACGGGCACCTCCAGTTCCTTGTAGTACCCTTTTAAACCCCTAGTCAGGTTCATCCTTGGACTCCAAAAATCCTTCTTTGGCGTAGCGACCACGACTACCCAAGGCCGAGTGGGGATGGTAATTTCCCTTATTTGCTAACGAGTGGTTGCCTCAGACAGCAACCCATCTTTGTGAGAATATATTTTGTTATCTTTTCGATTACCCTGGTAATCTAACGATATTGCACCAGATTGGGCTCCCGGATCTCCCTGTGTTTTTTTTTTTTTGTTTTTTTTTGTTTTTTTTCTTCTTCTACAAATCTACAATACAGAGAAATGGTGAGGGAGGGTATTGGCAAGCAGAGAGATGGGAAGGGAGGATATTGGGGAGCAGGCTAGGGATTTGGTGCAGAGAAATGAGAAGGGAGGATATAGGTAAAGGGGGAGATGGGAAGGATATTGATGAGCAGGGAGGTGGGAAGGGAGGATATTGGCAAGCAGGGAAATGAGAGGTGGGAAATTGGAAGGCAGGATTTTGGCAAGCATGGAAATGGGATGTATGTGTAGCAAAACAAGATCTTTTGGTCTGAATAGTCTTATAAGCAGGGCTGTGGAGTCGGAGTTGCAGCAATTTGGTGTACCTGGAATCGGAGTCGGGAAAAATACTCCGACTCCTAATGAATTTAAACTGTAATTAAAATAGAAAATATGATAAAAGGTTCTATTTCTGAGATAATAGTCATACATAATTTATATATACAGTAATAGCTGTGCTTAGTCCACAAAAATGAAATAAACCAAATAAAAAAATAGTTACTTGTGCTGCTTCAATAAAACAGTCCCGGTATTTTTAAAGTCAAATATACATATCTGATTGTGACTGTACAGTATATATGATGTGTACACAGGAATATGTTATATATACTAAATAACCTCTATGCTGTAAGAATAAAGCCTGATGTGTAGCTATGTCACTAATAGAGATGGTCAATGAGATGGAAATAATTCTGCACTGGTTTATGCAAATGTATAATGAAATCAAATAATTTGATATGTTAAAATTTGGTTTGGTGACCACGAATTAAAGGGTACCTGAGACGGATGAAAAGAAACGTTTTATACATACCTGGGGTTTCCTTCAGCCCCCTTCAGGCTAATTAGTCCCTCGCTGTCCTCCTTCTCCACCTAGATCTTCTGCTATGATTCCCGGTAATTCAGGCAGTTAGTGCAGTCCGGCCATGTGCCGCTTCCACAGCCAGGAGCGTTCTGCACCTGCACAATAGTGCTGCGCAGGTGTAGTACGCTACCAGCGGCGGAGGTTGTGCATGCGCACTACGCCCGACTGGTTTAAGTACCTGGACTCATAGCAGAAGATCCAGGTGGCGGAGGACAGCGAGGGACTAATTAGCCTTAAGGGGGCTGGAGCCCAGGTATGTATAAAACTTTAATTTCATCTGTCTCAGGTTTACTTTGTTACACAGTAGTACTATACTCTACATATGCACTCTCCACAGAGCTGCAGGGAATCCACTGAGAATGTTGTGCACATTGAACACAGAGGTGTTGTCTATCACCCATAAACCTGGTTCAGATTGTGCATGAAGAATGTGTAATAAAGGAAGAATCTCCTCATTCTCCTGCAGAGTACCTGCACATCATTCTTACATGTACCCACAGTTACATTGCCTAGGGCCTGATAGATGTTCTTTGTTCCGGCCTGTACCTTTTACAAGTACTCTTACCAAGGACTAGTTTTAGTCTATGACTAAAAGTATTAGAGGCAGAAGATCAGCCAAATAGCCAGGTAACTGGTATGTTTAAAGAGACTCCGTAACAAAAAATTGCATCCTGTTTTTTATCATCCTACAAGTTCCAAAAGCTATTCTAATGTGTTCTGGCTTACTGCAGCACGTTCTACTATCACCATCTCTGTAATAAATCAACTTATCTCTCTCTCTTGTCAGACTTGTCAGCCTGTGTCTGGAAGGCTGCCAAGTTCTTCAGTGTTGTGGTTCTGTGATGCATCTCCCCCCTCCTGGTCCCTCTCTGCACACTGCCTGTGTATAATGATCTCTTGAGATACAAAAGGAAGGCTGTATACAGCCTGCTTGTGTATGGATGTATTTTCTATGTGTGGACATACTGTACATCAAACTACTTCCTGTTTTGGTGGCCATTTTGTTTGTTTATAAACAAACTTTTTAAAACTGTTTTTAACCACTTTTAATGCGGCGAGGAGTGGTGAAATTGTGACAGAGGGTAATAGATGTCCCCTAACGCACTGGTATGTTTACTTTTGTGTGATTTTAACAATACAGATTCTCTTTAAAAAAAGGAATAAATATGGCAGCCTCCATATCCCTCTCACTTCAGTCTTCCTTTAAAATCCCTAAGCGTTGGCAGTTAAGAGATGCATTTTATGTTACATACTTTAAATCAACAAGATTGTAATATGCAAATTAGAGGAGTCGATGGAATCCT
This sequence comes from Hyperolius riggenbachi, assembly GCF_040937935.1. Lineage (NCBI taxonomy): Eukaryota > Metazoa > Chordata > Amphibia > Anura > Hyperoliidae > Hyperolius > Hyperolius riggenbachi. The sequence continues at coordinate 123,235,821 of NC_090648.1, read as the reverse complement.
AAACTGAGGAGTCGGAATTGGTGGATTTTTGTACCGACTCCACAGCCCTGCTTATAAGTTGCACTCATACCTGGCAAAGCTTGAAAAAGTATTGAATGATATTTGCACTGCTTTGATGTAATCCTTTTGGAATGTTCCTTTCTCCTATCTCCCTAGGAATGTAGATTTGCGTGAGTACTTGGCAGAAGAAGTCCAGGCAGTGCACAAGAACACAACCTATGATCTTGTTGCAAACGTAGTGCATGATGGGAAACCGAACGAAGGCTCATACCGTATCCATGTTCTACACCATGTGAGTATTCTATACTGTACATTATTCTAGGCCTTTTAAAGTGTACCTGAGATGGCACAAAAACAAATGTCATACTTACCTGAGGCTTTCTCCATCATGATTGCTCCCTTGGCACCGTTCTCCGCCTCCTAGATCTTCTGTATAGGCTCCCGGTATCTACAGCCAGTCGGCGCATGCTGTCTTCCGCCTCCTGGATCTTCTATATGGGCTCTACAGCCAGTCGGCGCATGCGCAGTGTGGCTGTGTGCGCTACCTCGTCTCGCTTCTGCAGCCAGGAGCATTCTGCACCTGCACAGTGAGCTCCCGGCGACGCGAATGTGTGCAGCCGGGCCACGCATATGCAGTAAGCCCCAACTGCCGAAGATACCGGAAGCCCTTACAGAAGATCCAGGGGGCAGAGGACAGCACCGAGGAGGCTGGAGGAAACCCAAGGTATGTATGAATTATTATTATTTTTTTTTGTTTTGTTTTTTTGTCATCTCAGTTTTCCTTTAAAGGGAACCTAACCTGAGAAGTCCGGTGTCCTCTGTCCTGGTGTCTATCTTTACTCCATCATTCAAATATATTCAATGTCAATGACAGTATTGTCATGAATTGAGTTTGTCCATTCTCCCCATGTTTTTGTTTCCTCTTGGGACTCTGGGTTCCTCACAAATTTCCAAATACACCTGTGGTTTAACAGATTTCTCTTTAAATTGGCCCTACACATCAGATTATGAGCCCTACTCGTTATTTTTATTATTGATCTGTATAGTGCCAACATCTTCTGTAGTGCTGTACAAATAAATATTTTACTTATTAGAGGCAATACAGATAAAAGCACAATTGTACAGAACATCTTGTGTTTAGTACACATAAATAGGTAGCTTTTTGATTTGTCATAATTTTTACAAACATGCTGTAAATTGTTTGAAGGGTCTTAGTATTGTGTGTCTCCTTACAGGGCACTGGAAAATGGTATGAGCTGCAAGACCTGCAAGTCACAGACATCCTGCCTCAGATGATCACCCTCTCAGAGGCCTATATTCAGGTATATGATGTAGTATTGCACTATACTAGACCTATTAATGTCCCTTGTAAGCTACACCAACCAGAGTATTGTGAGTAAGGTCAGGGTCACACTTGGCAGAATCACAGTTTTCCCTTGTGTTCTATGGGGGAAAAACTTGTGCGATTCAGTGTGACCCTGGCCTAAGGGGATCAGTGTTTACTAAACATCCGCATTATTTTTTATTCACAGCCCAGGTTTGTATGTGTTAACGGAACACAGCTTCTATCCTCTGCATTTTAAAATGGAAATCAAGGTGAAATGGTGCTAGACTAGTTTAGTGGGCCTGTCGGGAAACCTCATAGGGAAATTCAACTAGTGTGATTAGGTGGCAGCACACTTATGAACTTTTAGGTTGAAATCGACCAGTGTATGGGCCCCTTAATATGGATGTTTTCTGTACAATTTATACTAAAGTGTAACCCCCACCCCTTTCTCCAAACAACACCACCACAGATTTAGCGAATCACCCTGGAGAAAGCGGTGGTGAAGCTGCATGTTACCAGTCTCTATGTGAGTCCGGAGACTGCTTGCTGTTCTTTCTGGGCTGTCGTGTGTCACATCCAGTGTCTGTCTGCCCCTTTTATGCTTGTAAGATGTCTCCATGTCCTCTGCCTGCCCACACACACCATTTCAGGTGATCTGCATCATCTGAGACGTTTTGGAACCAGGAGCGGTTGGTATAAGGGGTGGATGCATGGCAGAGTGTTTTCTCCTGCACAGATGGGGTTCTGCTTTAAAGCTTGCTTCATAAGTGAGTGTTGACTTTGGAATGGGAATTGTTTCTGTTTGAAGGACATGAACACTTCAGCCTGCTCTGCAAACAGAAATTTGGAGAGTCTGAGTTGAGCAACCTATGCTGAGAGGTAAGCATTACCTCATCTGAAGCAATCTCCTTTCTTTCCTCTGCCTCTTGTCAGAAGGGAGTGAAGGGTTTGTCCATCTGTGATTGCATTATGAGGTACTGCAGAGTAAAGCTACCCAGTTTCCCTGAAAATAAGCCCTAGATGGAATTAGAGCATGCTTGAAATATAAGCCCTAACGGAGGAGGAAGAGGCGACCAGCAAGCGGGGACACAGCGGTGCAATGCTGATTGGGCACCGGTCCTGTCATGCCACAACACAGCACAGCAAGGTTATCAGCTGTGTGCAGGGATGGCAGGGCAGGTGCCTGATCAGAACAGTAGCATACCTTCAAATCTGGGGACAGCACAGTACAAAGGAACCCCTGAAAATAAGTCCTAGCACATCTTTTGGTGCAAAAATTAATATGACACTCTTATTTTCGGGGAAACTCTGTATACACTATATTCTTGGGTGACTGATATATATGCTCTAATCTCATTGTATTACTGATTGCTATTCTGCCTCAGGTAGTTTGTTTATGTTTGTACCATGTACTTTTTGAGCTGCGGTGTAATTTTTGATTTTGATTTTTTTTTTTTTTCTCAACAAAAACTCTGACCTGGGGTGTGTATGACACGTAAACAATCTTTGTTGTCAGATTATAAATCTCTTAAAGTGAACCAAAGGTGAAAATAATAAACTGATGAAGTAAACAATTGTATTTATCTTCCTACTCCTAAAAATTACTTTTTAAGATACCCCACTTTTTAATTTTATATTTAAACATTTACAAAGTAGATTGAATGTTTTGATGCCTCCAGCAAAACTTTTATGGTTGTAATGAGCTTATCAGTGATTACTATGTTCCCGAGAAGGTAGCAAAATAAAACAAACAGCCTGTTATTAATGTTTTATCCTGTAAATATACATGTTTATCTCATGAAACTAAAACTCTGACATATCATTCAATAAAAATGGGTTTTCCTAATTTTTTTTACCTGTACAGTTACCATATTTGCTTTTGTGAACAAGTAATATTGTCTATTTACACATTACAAGTTCCCAAAGTAAAGTTTATCGGCTCTGAAAGCTGCCATTGCCATTTATGCAAACTACTTTTTATTTTATATTAAAATCTTCTGGTGAGCTGTTCTGAACTGTGTGCATGCTTGAAGCAGGGAGTACACACACTGAAACAACTGAGGAATGTACACAAAAGATAATGTTATCTCCTCTTTGGATGCATATCTTAAGCTGCTCTGACATTTCCAATGAAGAGCAAAGTAATGTGTTTAACTGTTTGAATGCTGTTCTGCTGCAGTAGTTTTCTTTTTTTATAGTAGGTTTAAAGCTGTGAGGAAAATTTTAGAACAAAGAAGAAATGCTGAGTTTCAGACCACTTTAAGAACTAAACTTTACATTGCATAGTCTGATTATGAACCTCTTCATATATTGTTCCTTATTCACAGATCTGGAAGAGACGTGATGATGGTAATCTGAAACAGGAGGGTGCATGAAGACGCAGATCCATGGACCTGCAGGCTAGAGTGTATGAGAGCTCTTGTAAATGGACTTTTTACCTGTTTGTCAGATGGGAATTGCCAGTCAGTAGGAGCACATTACCAGCTGAAGAGGCTGAACAGCCTTCACTTGCCATTTCTTCACCCATCTGTTGCTGTGGTGACAACACCTGTATGAATTTGTATATTTATTCAGTCTTCAGGGAAAGAGATAAAAGTTCAGCATAATATTATTTTTGTAAATAAATAGTGTTTGTTCTATATGTGCATCTTAGAGTTATTAATGGTTGACAGACTGTTGTTGCAGATGTAGTTTTTTCGTGTACTGCTTTTAATGCTAGAAGACTTTAAAGGTGGACTCCAGACTAAACTTTGAGACAGATATGAGACCTTGGTTACTTGATTAATCATCTGTATTAGGAGCCATTGCCACAAAACCGTGCTAATGATCTGTCTGGATGGGTCATTCTGTCAAGGAGTCCTCTGCAACCTGGTAACAGTTTTTCTGCTACCTCAGAAGACATAGGCAGAGGATCTACAGGAACATCAGGTGTATCAAGGTGCATGCCAGCAATCTCAAGATGAAGCTGCCATGTCTATGGATAGCTTTGCAGGGATGTTGAACTCCAGTTCTCAATGCCAAGGTCCTCAAACTTTTTTGGGCACAGCTCAATTGATGGGACTGAATCGGAGAAGGTGTGGTTCATAGTTTTATTTGGGTTGAAAAGACGTGTACATCCATCAAGTTCCACCAAAGAATAAAGTACAACACCAGCCTGCACCCTCGCATATCCCTGTTAATCCAGAGGAAGGTGAAAAACCCTTACAAGGCATGGTCCAATTTGCCCCAAAAGGGAAAAAAAACCTTCCCGACTCCAGTTGGCAATCAGATAAAATCCCTGGATCAACACCACCGGGAATTACATAGTAATTATAGCCATGGATGTCTTTCGGTTTCAATATTTTTTATTGAAAGAAATTTTTTGTTTTACAAGTATGGTCAAAAAGTTACATTTTGACAGTTTCAGTATAGCCATGGATGTCTTTCAATGCAAGGAAAGCATCTAATCCCCCCGTAAACGCAGATACAGAATTTGCCATAACTACTTCCTGTTGCAATACAATCCACATTGTAGCCTCCTGAGCGGTATGACCGACAGTGTTGGGCATGCTGCTCAGGAAGCTTTTTAAAGCTCTCTGTGCTCCCAAGATAAGTAAGCTAGCTATACCTGACCCATATAGTTAAGCTAACTATATGAGATGCAGCATAAAGCCCCCCTCCATGATTCACCTCCCCCATTCCCCCCCCCCCCCCCATCCGAGTGAGTCTCCCCCCCCCCCCCCCCCCCCCCTCGGCATCTCCCCATCTGTCCCTGCATGTATTTATCTGTCTCTCCCTCCCTCTATGGTCTATCACACACCCCTGGGTCCCCCCCAGTAATTCTCCCCCCCTAGTGATTCTTCCCCCAAGTATCCCCGCATCCTTGTATCTATTTCTCTCCCCCCTCTGTCATCGCGGGTGGCCGGATGTGCTGTCACTCACCCTTCCTCTCACCCGTGCCGATAACCCGCTCTGCTCTTCTCTGTTCACTGTACTGGGACATGGCATGCCGGATGATGTCATACCGTGTCGCAGTACAGTGAACAGAGAAGAGCAGAGCGGGTGATCGGCGCGGGCGAAAGGAAGGGTGAGTGACAGCGCACCCGGCCACCCACGATGGGGGGGGGGGGGGGGGGGGGAAGATACATGGATGCGGGGACACTTGGGGAGATTTGGGGGAAGGGGGAGAATCACTGGGGGTGGACCCAGGGAGTATGATAGACCATAGAGGGAGGGAGGGACAGATAAATACATGCAAGGACAGATGGGGAGATGCAGAGGGGGTGTTTCACTCGGAGGAGGGTTAATCGTGGAGTGGGGCTTAATGCTGCATCTCGTATGGTTAGCTTGGCTATACTGGTCAGGTATAGCTCGCTAACTTATTCTGGGAGGGTTGGGGATCGGCCACCCCATACCTCTCAAGAGGGAGGGGAAGGGAGGTAGTTGGAGGAAGGGATGGATGTTTGGGGGGGGGGGGGGGGGAGAGATGGGGTGGGGGGGGGGAGGTGATCGGCCATAGCTGCAGAGAGAGAGGTAAGCTAAGTAGCCACTTTGCAATTTTTCCTCTGACCAAGTATTTTTATTTTTTGAGCCCCGATCGGTCGTGTCTGCGATATTGCGACGTGGGTGCAGGTGCACGACCGCGTAACACCACTTAGCATCGCGTCGCAATAATGACTGTCATGGCAGATCAGGTCACTAGGATCCCCGACGATTCCCGCACCAAGTATCGCAATCGCTTGAAGTCTTGTTTGCTCCTGGCGTGTACACCCACCGTCAGGAAGAGGCGTCACAGGACCCGTCGGGCAGCGAGTGCTCCGCTTTAGGGCCCATTTCCACTAAGTGATGAGTGTGCGGCTACCTAGCCGCATCGCATCTCTTCCGCTGGCGTCTGCGTCATTTCTGCATCTCCTGATGTGGAAGTGTATGGAGGGGACAGCGGGCGGATGCGGCCATACGAGAATCGGTAGCATGCAGCAATCTCGGATTGCTCTGCACACAATGGAAACTTCCATTGCCATACATTGGTTTCAGGAAACCTGCGGTGCGATGCAGCTATGCAGGCTCACGCGCCGCTTCTAGTGGATACAGGCCCTAAGGAAGGGATGGATGTGAGGGAGAGAGATGGGGGAGGGTATTTAGGCCAACGCTATCGCTAAAGAGGGAAGGCTAGATGTGTGTGTGTGGGGGGGGGGGGGGGGGGGGGAGTCAGCCACCCCCTATCACTGAAGAGGGAGGGATGGAATCTGAGGGGTGCACCTATACTGGGCCTTTATAGCTAGCTAACTATGCTGGGGGAACGTAAAGCTGGCTAACTATACTGAGACACCTACAGCTGGCTAACGATACTGGGGAACCTGTAGCTGGATTACCTGGGCACCTAAGTTAGCTAACCTATACTGGGGCACCTATACTTGGCTGCTTATATTGGGGCCGCTTATAATCAAGTTCCCTGGCGATCAGTGATTAGTGTTGATGACACGATGGTCATGCACCGTCAACCAGATCTGGCAGCAAACTAATTTTTTTTGTGTGTGTGCGCATTGAATTCAATACAGTAACCTGCGGAGAATTCCAAAGACGGGTGAGCACTGCACGGTGGGTGACACAGGACAGATAATGTATGAATGCACACACAGGGGGGTGCATTTATACACTGGGGGGTGGCAGCGGCAGATGTGGCAGACTTAGGCCAATTCCCAAAAGATTTCATGCTGAAAACAATCGGGAATCGGCCTGCAGTGTATGGGCAGCCGACAGATCTCTCTCTAATTAGATTCGATCAGAGAGAGATTTGTCTCTTGGTCGAAATCTGCCCATCATTGTTAGATGTATGACTACCTTTACATTTGTATTAGTGCAGGTTGAGCAGCTGCAGCTCAGAAGTGTAAATGATCAGAGATTTTGGGGAGTCATTTTGAAATTTTAGTTTTGATTTTATTTTGTGTTTCAAGCTTCTATTATACTCATAATGTTTACTTGACCCTTGCTTGACACATTTTGGTAAGTTACAGGAAAAAGGGTTATGAAAATTAATTGGATCACTTTTTGCACAGAAATCCATCAGAAATTGAATGCCAGGGAGGTTAATCGCTCTTACTGTTAAGAATCATATCCTAAATAAATGGCTAAAACTGTGTTTCTCCATGCGCAGATCATGTCCCCTAGTCCTCTGTAAAAGCCTAGGGACAAAAAGCTCATCCGCCAAGCTTTGTTTTGCCCTCTAATGTATTTGTACATGTTAATTAGATCCCCTCAAAAGGTGGGCATACACTGGTCGATTTGCCATCAGATCAACCAACAGATAGATCCCTCTCTGATCGAATCTGATCAGAGAGGGCTCAGATGGCTGCCTTTGCTGCAAACAGATTGTGAATCTATTTCAGCATGAAATCAATTCTCCATCTGTGAAGCTGCAACCGCCCCCCCACGCATACATCACCTGATCCAGCCGGTGCGAGTCCCCCGGTCTCCGCTGTCTTCTTCTCCGCGCTCGGCTCCAGCTTCACTGAACTTCCTGCCGAGGGAAGTTTAAACAGTAGAGGGCGCTCTACTGTTTAAACTTCCTGCCGGGACAGGAAGTGAAGCCGGCCGCAACCCGGAGCCCAGCAGAAGACAGCGGAGACCAGGGGACTCGCGCCGGCGGAGCAGGTTATATTGCAGCTAGCGTCGGTCATCGGGCATTCGAACACGCTATCGACGCACTCCCGACCCGCCGGCGATCGAGCAAAATCTTCCGCACAGACGGCTCGAAGGGAATCGACGGGAACGATTGATTTCGGACGGAAATTCATCGTTCTTTCAGTGTTTGCGCAACGATTTCACAGCAGATTCGATCAGTGATCGAATCCTGCTGTATTTCGGCGGGAAAATCGTGTGTGGGCCCCTTAACCCTCCTGGCGGTATGAAAAATTCCGCCAGGAGGCAGCGCAGCAGTTTTTTGTTTTTGGGTTTTTTTTAAATCATGTAGCGAGCCCAGGGCTCGCTACATGATAGCCCCCCGCCCGCTTCGATCAGGAAATCCCGTTCAAAGAACGGGATGGAGGGCTTCCCCTGTCGCCATGGCGTCACCGACGTCGTGACTTCATTGGGAGTCCCGATCCACCCATCAGCGCTGCCTGGCACTGATTGGCCAGGTAGCGCACGGGGTCTGGGGGGGGGCGCGACGCAACGGATAGCGGCGATCGGGCGCGGGGCAGCGACGATCGGTGTGCTGGTGCAGCTAGCAAAGTGCTAGCTGCGTCCAGCAAAAAAAAAAGTAATTAAATCGGCCGAGCAGGGCCTGAGAAAACCTCCTGTGCGGCTTACCCCGAACTACGTTTCGGGGTTACCACCAGGAAGGTTAAGGAGTCTTTTCTCCAGACTAAATAAACCCAGTTTATCTAACCTTCCTTGGTGAGACCTTCCATCCCACGTATCAATTTTGTTGCTAGTCTCTGCACCGGCTCTAAAACTGCAATATTTTTCCTGTAATGTGGTGCCCAGAACTGAATTCCATATTCCAGATGTGGCCTTACTAGAGAGTTTAAACAGGGGCAATGTTATGCTAGCATCTCGAGTTTTTATTTCCTTTTTAATGCATCCCAAAATTTTATTAGCTTTAGCTGCAATGGCTTGGCATTGAATACGATTATTTAACTTGTCCATTAGTATTACTAAGTCCTTCTCCAAATTTGATTTCCCTCTCTGTAGAGTACATTTGAAATCGGCGCAGGAGACTTGGGCGCAGGATACAGCAGTATATGGCTGATCCTGCTTCTGCACAAGTCCGGGCCGTTTTAATTACTATTCCCCCTCCAGGCCGCCATGGATAGTGGGGGAATGAAATAATTCCGCTTCCAGCGATTGCTGGAGGCCGAATTATTGTGTTTTTTTAAGCAACTTCGGCGCCGACTTCTGACTGAGCCGATGTTACTCACTGAGCGCTGCAATAGGAATGATTCCTATTGTAGTCTATGGAGGCGCCGGCTGCGCCCAAATCTAGCAGCGCTGAAAAGCACTGCTCCGCCTCTGTATCCCATTTGTTTTGTAAGGTGCTAGACCACTGTTACGACCAAAATGCATGACTTGAATTTCATCTGCCATTTATGCGCCCATATAGCCATCCTATCCAGATCCTGTTGCAATATGTCACTATCTTCCTGAGAGTTGATGATTCTGCACAATTTTGTGCTTGGCACTGTACATACACATGTCCTCCATCAGGTCACATGTCGCCTTGTGCACCCTCTTTACCTTGTGGAAATAACTAAGCTTTAACGCATTCACAACTTTGGTTGCCCAAAACAATAGCTAGCTTTGAGTATCTTTATTGTACAGGAGTCTGACGTTCACAGATAACCTGATAGGCATACTAGAAAACCATGCCTGACCACTATTATTATTACCTATCACAACTTCCTCCCACTCCACAGGACAGGGTATGTTGCTCACCTGTGTGTAAAGGAAGGGTGGCATGAAACTTTTATTGCAGGTCTGTGCTGTGCCTAACAATACCACACACTCGTCCATTTAGGTTTACAGCCATTGACAGATTGGATTGATAAATCTGATTTGAGCACCAAAAACTGATCTCTCTTGCAATTCATGCTTTTCAGAGTTCATTCTTCTGCATTGGGGTCATCCTGTTGGAGGTGGAAGCACAAGAGGTTTTTTTTCTGGCTGTCACAGTACATGTCTTAAATGAGGTCTGTTAAAGCTTTTGGTTGGTAATCCTTCTAGTGAAAGTTGTCAGCTATATAACCCAGCCCTGGAGAAAGATATAATTCTGGACTTCTATCAAGAGCCTTATAAACATGGGAACTGTTTTATGGTGTGCACCTCTAGTGTGTTTAAAGGCTCATACACATGTCGGATTTTTTTAAACGACCCGTCGTTTGGACGTCAAATCGGGCGTGTGTGCAGTCAGTCGTTCAGCTGATAAGACTGGTCTTAAACGATCCGCCTGGCCTGGCGGATCGTTCAAGTCCAGTCTTATCAGCTGAATGACGGACTGTACACACGCCCGATTTGACGTCCAAACGACGGCTCGTTTAAAAAAAATCCGACGTGTGTACGAGCCTTTAGTCGTTATAAGGGTATTGGATTTTGCATACACAACCTGATAAAATGATGACACAGTGAACTCTGGCTTTAGGCTTGGTTTACATTAGGCTGTTTTCAGCCTACGTTCTGCTCCGATGAGTGGAACACAGCAGCCGCAGCAATGCTTTCTCTATGGGAAAGTTCACACTGCCACGTTCCGCTCCTTTCCCTGTGTTCACGGAGCGGAACGCAAGCGTACGGGCGGATGCGTCCTAATGTGAACCCGGACTAAGGATTGCAGTCGGCAGGAAAGACAATGCAATGGAAGATACTGTAATCAGATGGCATTTTATTGAAATGAAGCTCATTTTCACAAAACTGCATTGGAAGATGATCTGGTGGGAACAGTCCTTTAGTGCCACACGTTAGCCAGGCAGTGTCCGATGGCCTGGAAAATAGATTATTATTATTATACATTTTGTTCAACACATTTTGTATCCAAAGAATGAAAAGGTATTCAAAGCAAATCTGTGAGGTTAGCAATGTCCAAAAACAGAATCCTTTCCTCGGGAGGGGGAAGCTCCTGGATCCTAAAGGGGCTTCCTTCATCCTTCACTGGCTCCTTCCAGCGCTGAGACCCTGAAGCGTGGACAATGCTGCACCTGTGCAGTACCGCAAACCCACTCAGGCTCCAGCAGAAAAAGCAGCCCGATCGGGTCCATACTACTAGACAGGCACGGACAGCTTGCACAGTTGCATGGCCCTCATTGGGCTCTGATTTTACCAGCGAAAGCTGAGCAGGTCTGTGCTACTGCAGATGCACAATCTGTCAACAAGCGTGTTGTTTTTCTTTTGTTTTTGTTTTTTTGGGGGGGGGCTCTTTAGGATCCAGTAGCTTTTCCCTCCTAAGGTAAGTACCCTGCAGAGGCACGTTCCCCCCCCCCCCCCCCCCCCCCTACAGGTGCACTTCAGGATTATAACTGCTTCTCTCCACCACCATTTTAGGATTGGAACAGTTTAGTGTTTTCCACTATGTGATCAATATCACTACATCATCAATGAGAAGTTGATGAAGCGGCAGGAGGGCCCTCTGGTCTGAGGGTGCAGGTGTGATTACAACATCTGCCTCCCCTACTGCTATGGGTCTGGCACTATCAGGTTTCATGGAGAACTACAACATTCTGTCTGTTGTGTTTTCTTTACCCACTTAAGTACCAGCAGTCTCTGCAGTGCAGTTTCTAGGCTAAAATGCTCCCAGGGCGGGGATGTAAAAATTGCGCCCCCCCCACGAGCAAGGTATGGGTGCCCGCAGTATAGGTTAGCCAGGTCTAGTTGCACTTAGTATAGGTCTCCCCAGTATAGGTAGCCAGGCATAGGTGAGCCAGTATAGTTGCCCCCGCTATAGGTTAGCCAGGTAGGTGCCTCCAGTATAGGTAGCCAGTATAGTTGCCCCCAGTATAGGTTAGATAGGCAGGTGCCCCAGTACAGGTTAGCTAGGTGGGTGCCTCTAATATAGGTAGCCAGAATAGTTGCCCCCAGCATAGGTTAGATAGGTAGGTGCCCCCAGTATAGGTTATTTAGGTAGGTGCCTGCAATATAGGTAGCCAGTATAGTGGCCACCTGTATAGGCTAGCTAGGTAGGTGCCCCCAATACAGGTTAGATAAGTGCCCCCAATATAGGTTAGATAGGTAGCTGCCCCCCAGTATAGGTTAGATTAGGTAGCTGCCCCCCAGTGTAGGTTAGATAGGTAGCTGCCCCCCCAGTGTAGGTTAGATTAGGTAGCTGCCCCCCAGTGTAGGTTAGATTAGGTAGCTGCCCCCCCCAGTATAGGTTAGATAGGTAGCTGCCCCCCAGCGTAGGTTAGATTAGGTAGCTGCCCCCCAGCGTAGGTTAGATTAGGTAGCTGCCCCCCAGCGTAGGTTAGATTAGGTAGCTGCCCCCCAGCGTAGGTTAGATAGGTAGCTGCCCCCCAGCGTAGGTTAGATAGGTAGCTGCCCGCCAACGTAGGTTTGATAGGTAGCTGCCCCCCAGTGTAGGTTAGATTAGGTAGGTGCCCCCCCAGCGTAGGTTAGATTAGGTTGCTGCCCCCCCAGTATAGATTAGATAGGTAGCTGCCCCCCAGTATAGGTTAGATAGGTAGCTGCCCCCCCAGTGTAGGTTAGATTAGGTAGCTTCCCCCCAGTGTAGGTTAGATAGGTAGCAACCCCCACCAAAGGTTAGATTAGGTAGGTGCCCCCAGGATAGGTTAGATAGCTAGCTGTCCTGTCCCCTATAATGGAGGGGGGAGCCGGAGCCACGGGGAGGGCAGCCCGACCTCTCCCTCTCCTCTCCTGGGCGCCCTCCGTGCTCCCCCCTCAGATGCAGAGCGAGCAGCCGGGAAGCGCTGTATATACCTCACCTGCCTGGCTCCAAGCGCTGCTCTCTCGACGCTGGTCTGTCTCCTCTCTCTGCATAGATGCTTCAGGAAGCAGCGTGTGTATCCCCATCTATGCAGAGAGAGGAGACAGACCAGCGGCGAGAGAGCAGCGCTTGGAGCCAGGCAGGTGAGTTGTAAACAGCGCTTCCTGGCTGCTCGCTCTGCATCTGAGGGGGGAGCACGGAGGGCGCCCGGAAGAGGAGAGGGAGGGCTGCCCTCCCTGCAGCTCCGGCTCCCCCCTCCATTATAGCGCCCCCCCCTCCCAACAGCGCCCCGGGCGACGGCACGCCCCGCACGGCCCTAAAAACGGGGCTGGGTCTCTGCCCCCTTAAGGACCAGAGTACAAGAAACAGCGGAATCCCAACGAATAGCCGCACATACTCGCCGCAATCGCCGTCACCGCTGCACGTGGGGAACCTGAGCCACTCACTCTGCCTTCTCTATGACAGCAGAGTTCCTGTGAGCGGGTCAGGAGCCGCTTTCATTGGTTCCTCACCCTGCCTATTAATGTAAGCCAATGGAAGCGGCTTATGTTGATAGACAGGGTCAGGAGCCCATGAAATCGGCTCCTGACCTGCTCACAGCCTCTGCTGTCATAGAAACAGGCAGAGCAAGTGAGCTGCCGCGGGGAGACAGCGGCGAGAACACACGGCGTCAGTTGATTGAAATCTACGCCCTGCCAGCCAAGTAGCCACCAAAACGGCATAGATTTCATTTGTTGCGGTCCTAAAGTTAAGGATACATCTGGGAAGTAAAAAAAATAAAGCAGATTTACTTACCTGGTGCTTTCTCCAGCCTCTGGAATACTATGTGTCTCTTGCCACAGCTCTACTTCAAGCCGGGGTCCCCTCTGTAGCAGCCGCCAACCCAGTCAGGTTGGTGGCCACTGCGCATGCGCAGTACTGTGCCTGTGCAGAATGCTCCCGGCTACGGGAAGGAGTGGTGGAACCTTGCGAAAGCGCAGTGGCCACTGGCCGGGTTGGCAGCTGCTACGGAGGCGACCCTGGGAGACCAGGTTGGAGCCGAGCTGCTGGGAGGGACACATGGGCTTCCAGGGGCTGGTGGAAGCCCCAGGTAAGTAAATCTGATTTTTTTTTTTCCCTTAAAGGACAACTGTAGTTAGAGTAATATGGAGGTTGCCATATTTATTTCCTTTTAAGCTATGCTAGTCGCCTGGCTATCCTGTTAATCCTCTGCCTCTAATACTTTTAGCCATAGACCCTGAACAAGCATGCAGCAGATCAGGTGTTTCTGAAATTATTGTCAGACCTGACAAGATTAGCTGCATGCTTGTTTCTGTTGTGTTGTACAGACACTACTGCAGCCAAATAGATCAGTAGGGCTGCCTGGCAACTGGTATTGTTTAAAAGGAAATACATATGGCAGCCTCCACAAACCTCACACTACAGTTGTCCTTTAAAGGACTTCTGTAGGGGGCTAGGGGAAAAAAAAAAAGAGTTGAACTTACCTGGGGCTTCTGATGATCCCCCACAGACTACTGTGCCCGTGCAGCCACTCACTGATGCCCCTGTCCCCGCCTCCGGTTCACTTCTGGAATTTCCAACTTTAAAGTCAGAAAACCACTGCGCCTGTGCGGCCGTGTCCTCACTCCCGCTGATGTCACCAGGAGCGTACTGTGCAGGCGCAAACTGTATGGGGCCTGCGCAATACACTCCTGGTTCAAAGTAGAATGTCCTCCTCACTCCTCTTAATGATTTGCCAGCATGAACCCTCTGCATATAGTTCCACTGTTTATACAGTGGCTTGCAAAAGTATTCTGCACCCTTGAAGTTTTCCACATTTTGTCACATTACTGCCACAAACATGAATCCATTTTATTGGAGTTCCACATGAAAGACCAATACAAAGTGGTGTACACGTGAGAAGTGGAACGAAAATCATACATGATTCCAAACATTTTTTTTACAAATCAATAACTGCAAATTGGGGTGTGCGTAATTATTCAGCCCCCTTTTGCCTAAGTGTAGTCAGTTGCCCATAGACATTGCCTGATGAGTGCTAATGACTAAATAGAGTTCACATGGTAAAAATGAACACTCTCACCGATGTTGAAAGGCTGATTTGTCACAGATCAGCTGAACACGTATTAGAGATGAGCTCAACTCCTATGTTTCTCCTTCTAGTGTTTCACTTCTGGCTCCACTTGTACCTCAAAAAGACATGTAACATAATATAGCGTAAACCTGTATTTGAATCACAGTTTTTTTTACCACACATGTCAAAGTGAGTCCACCTTTGCAAAAGTGAGTGCTCCCCACTGTGTGTGTCCGTACTGCACCTTCACAAAAAAATGAAAGAAATTCCTGCTCACCAGATATATATGCTGACCTATTGGAGCAGCAACAGATCGCATGGATATCATAAATCTGGGTCTTCTTCCAACAGACCTCCAATCAATATCAACGACTTGCTTCAAAAGTTCCTCAGAAAAAAACATGTACGAAGCACATAGTGTGAACCTGTCACAACCTTCAATAGATATATCCCAGTGCTCATGCAAGAGTGTTCCCCACTGTGGGCACCCTACACCCTGTGTCTCCGTGCTGGACTTCCACCAGATCATGCAATTGACCACTAGCCGCTCACCAGATACTTTGTTGACCTCACAGGGACCAGCTCTCAGCGCTTATGGTATCACAGGATGAAGAGGTCTTGCCTGCAGCGTCAGTAAGCACCTATAGGACTAATGCACAGCTCCCATAGCATAATACTGTTTTAATCTTTAATAAAATGTTAAAATCACACTCACATTTTTTTTAAAAGATATGCGCATATATAAAAACCTCCTGGACGTACTCACTGCCGCTCTGTCAGCGTCTTCCTGTCTGCCGCTTGAGGCCACACCCTACCAGTTTTGTCAAATAGTTCATCAGGGGCACACACACAGTGGGGAGCACTCACTTTTGCAAGGGTGGACTCACTTTGGCATGTGTGGTAAAAAATTGTGATTCAAATACAGGTTTATGCTAAGTTATGCTACATGTCTTTTTGAGGTACAAGTGGAGCCAGAAGTGAAACACTAGAAGGAGTAACATAGGAGTTGAGCTCATCTCTAATACGTGTTCAGCTGATCTGTGACAAATCAGCCTTTCAACATCGGTGAGAGTGTTCATTTTTACCAGAGGCTTAAGACAGTAATAAACAGTGGAACTATATGCAGAGGGTTCATGCTGGTGAATCATTAAGAGGAGTGAGCGCTGTACAGACATTCTAATTTGAACTAAATTTTAGGGGAACTGCTACCCTCATTTGTATAGTGATCCACCGACTAGAACTGGGAATTGTGATATCTGTATTATTAAGACATTGGAGGTTGGAACAATTAAGGAGCGCCAACGCCACTTTATCAAACACACTCCTGGTTACATCAGCGGGAGCGAGGGTGCGGGCACGCAGGCGCAATGGTTTTCCGACTTTAAAGTTGGAAATTCCAGAAGTGAACCGGAAGCGAGGCCCGGAGCATTGGGGAGTGGCTGCGCGGGCACAGGATGTCTGTGGGGGACCATTAGAAGCCCCAGGTAAGTTCAACTCCTTTTTTCCCCGACCCCCCTACAGTATCCCTTTCAGTTTAAGCCTCGCACCTGTGTACATGATGCTAGATGGTTCTCCGCTGAGTTGGTGTGTGAGTGAGACAGCTGGACTGGCTAAGTCCATTGTTCTTACTGCTCTCCTGCCTCTGTACCACTCTGTTATAGTCTGCATGTCGTCCCTCCACGATAGCAACAAAACACCCAGGCCCATATGAAATTCACTTTCCTCCCAAGTTTTCTTCTAGTTGATAAATTTTCATCTTCAATTTTAAGTAACTTTTTAGCACTCTGCAACTGAAAAAGTACTAAAAAGTAGGTGAAACTACTCTCAAAATTCTCAGTATTTTTTATTTTTTTTTGCTTGCTTGGGTTTTGCAATGTGCATTTTTAAAAACGCTGGTTTTGTTGCTCGTTTTTCAAAAACACATCAAAAACGCACATAATGAAAGTCAATGGTGACGCAGAGGTATTGCGTTTTAGTGCATTTTGCATGCATTTTTACATGCGTTTAAAAAAAAACAAAAACAAAAGAAAAAAAAACAAGTTTGATAATGTATTTCTGCTTCCTATTGACTTCCTTGTGATTTGCAGAAAACACATCAAAAAAAGAATGCAAAACGCATGTGTTTTGTATATGCAAACCGCAAACACATTAAAACACACGAAAAATGCAAGAAAAAAGCATGTGGCCAAAAAAATGCAAATGCACTGAAATCACACTAAAAGTGCATAAATGCACAGACCGACAATGCGACCATTCACGCACTGCCAAGTGTGTTCCCAGCCTCACATGGATAAGGTGAAAACAGGTGAAAACGCTTTGTGAATCATGCCCTTTATGTCTGAGCACTTACGTTGCATTCCTTTGCCTTGTCCAGACTTTGGCACCAGTAAGATGGTCCAGCTGCACATCCAGACGCCTCTGTGATTGGTTTAGACATTGCAGGGCAGGCTCCAACTACCTGCAAGCAGGAAAAAGGCTTCCTATACAGCTTTATAAGAATCAGACAGCTATTAGCTGCCTTCATATTCTTTACCATTAAACTGTAGCTTGTTGGGTCTCATTACAGCAGCAGTACACAGCCTGCTCTCTGGTGCTTCTACATACCTGACAGGTTTTCTCATAATCCCAGGGCTTGAGGAGGAGCTGAGATAGTTCCTTCTGGTGGCCTTCCAGGAATGTGTGGCACTGAGGAAAGACATACACGTTATTAGCTGCGTTGGACTGTTTGCACATGCTCAGTAATGACTTGGAAGCATACTTTTCATTGCCTGTATGCTCTACTGTATGTGACGATAACGGGGTATTAACCACTTAAAGAGAAACTCCAACCAAGAATTGAACTTTATCCCAATCAGTAGCTGATACCTCCTTTTACATAAGAAATCTATTCCTTTTCACAAACAGACCATCAGGGGGTGCTGTATGACTGATATTTTGGTGAAACCCCTCCCACAAGAAACCCCTCCCACAAGAAAAGTACATACTCCTGGCAGTTTCCAGTCTGTGAACCTTGCTGTATTGTGGGAAATAGCTGTTTACAGCTGTTTCCAACTGCCAAAAACCATGCAGCAGCTACATCACCTGCCAACAGTAAAATGTTCACTGGAGTTCCTCTTTAAAGGGGAACTGAAGAGAGAGGTATATGGAGGCTGTCATGTTTATTTCCTTTTAGACAATACCAGTTGCCTGGCAGCCCTGCTGATCCTCTGCCTCTAATACTATTAGCCATAGCCCCTGAACAAGCATGCAGCAGATCAGGTGTTTCAGTGGTTCAGACTTATAAGTCTGATCTGACAAGACTAGCTGCATGCTTGTTTCTGGTTTTATTTAGATACTACTGCAGAGAAATAGACCAGCAGGGCTGCCAGGCAACTGGTATTGATTAAAAGGAAATAAACATGACCGCCTCCATATACCTCTCTCTTCAGTTCCCCTTTAAGCCCAACTGGATGAACATTCATTTCTTTGATCGAAGCCCCCCCAGAAAAGCCGACAGCGTCTCATCAGATGCTGCGGTTTTTCTGAGTTCAAAAAGTTCCCTGTCTTCATTCTTCTTCCTGGGAGCAAGATCGATCGCTCCCACGACTTTTTGACTGTGGCCATCTTGTGGCCAAATTGTAAAACTACACCCACATCCACTTTTTATTAAATAAATACATTTTTTAACATTTAAAATTAGCTGTTTACCTCCCACATCAAAAAATACCCAAATAAAATTTTTACATAACATAAATACTTACCTAAGGGTCTGAACTTTTTATATATGCATGTCAAAGGAATAAATATATCAATATAATTTTTTAAATTATGGGCTTGTAAATAGTGATGGACGCAAATTGAAAAAATGCACCTTTATTTCCATATAAAATATTGGCGCCATACATTGTGATAGGGACATAATTTAAATGGTGTAATAAGTGGGACAAATGGGCAAATAAAATACATGTGTTTTAATGATGGTAGCTTGTATTAATTTCAAACTATAATGGCCAAAAGCTGCAAAATAATATTTTTTTCCATTTCTTTCTTAATATTCCTATTAAAATGGATTTAGAATAAATTAATTCTCAGCAAAATGTATCACCCAAAGAAAGCCTAATTGGCGGCGGAAAAAACAAGATATAGATCAATGCATTGTGATAATTAGTGATAAAGTTATTGGCAAATGAATGGGAGGTGAAAGTTGCTCAGATGCAAAAAATAAACAACCCTTCGGGCTTAAGTGGTTAGGTTGCGTTGAGACTTTTTGGGGACGTTGCGTTGTGACTTTAATGTCGCACCAAAACGCAACGTCCTACTGTGAAAGAGGCCTGTAGTTACATTTTTATTTAATACTATCTCCAGAATTTTTACATACACAAACCAATGGTTACTCCCCTATGAGCGGTGGTCAGTAATTCTAATATTGATGTTAATTTTATGCAAAGGCTGGCATACTATTGCTGTATTTGATTGATCTTTTTTCCAAGCTACATACATTTGCATCAACCCTGTATTATTAGAATCCCATTGACCATCCCTACTCATACAGTATTTCATTTCTTGGTGGTGCTGATTCCTGCATTGTGTTTGGATGTAGGAATGAAAGGTCATGTGACGTCTCTTACCTCTTTCCAGTCCAGTAAGTCGGTGCACACTCTGGATAGAGCTGTGCTGATCTGCTCTGCTGTCGCATTGTCACTGGTTGTCGGTTTCACAAGGTAGGTGACAGCCAGACAAGTCTCACAGGCCACATCATATTCCAGATCTGGAAATGCACCAGAAAAGCAAAACTGAACATTTATATCTATTCTTAGCACTTCGTGGTGTGACCACAGCCAATACAAGACTAGGAAAAGACACCATCATTATGGTTCAGCTCTGTAGTCCCAACTCAGGAGCACAAAGCCTGCACTTTGATTTGTCTCATACAGTCTCCTGAACGATCGACCATCTGATCGATTAGGTTCTATTAATGGTGCTGCTTGATGACAATCGATCAATCTATTGATTGTTTTGTTGATCCAAATTTCTGAAGGATTATTTTGGTCTGATCAGATTGCTTATCATTTTCACCTCCATTGGCTGGCCCAAATGATTGTTTCGGATCAATCACAAGCATCAGATCGGGTGGTTGATTGCTCAGGAAATTGTACTGTTAGTGGGCACCTGTAGAGATGATCTTTGTGGAGAATTCACAGAAAACATCCCATCAAATGTTCTTGTATAGGCCCACTGGCAGTGCTTTTCAGTCTCGCTGAAACGCTCGCAATTTCCAAATTGTGTAATTCCCGTGATTTTAAACAATTCAAGCAAACAAAAAACTTTATTAGTGTAAGTTATACTTTGGGTGATGCATTTCAGAGGTGAAACTCGCTTCCTCAGGCTATATTGGAGTCACTGTCTAGTGGTCCCTTTGAGTAAGGAGCCTCTGCAAAGGAACCACAAGACAGAGACTCCAATAAAGCTTTAGTTTGCTTGAATTTGACGACTAGTGTCATCGATTGGGAGGTAAGTCCGCCACTACCATCCATTTTTTTAACTGATTTTAGTATATTTTATTCTTAATGGCATGTTTGATTCACAAAGTTCTGCAATTTTTGTCCACCCTTGGTGTTATCACTTACTTCTATCTCTACAGAGAGCGACTTCTTAACTTGAGTGGGGTCAGGTTTATTCCCCCCACCAACCTGCATAGTGGTTGCCTTATTGGTAGCCCACACTTGTGAGTATAAGTCCTTTATTGGAGCTCATCTGCCAATATATCATTACATACTACAATATAGTGGGCTCTTAGTTTTCCCCTTTTATCTCCTGTAACAAAAAACAACAACTTTAAAACCTTACTGGATAGTGATAGTGACACAGGAGACCTGGGTTTGAAATCATCTCTTCCTATTCAGTTAGTCGGCACCTATTCAGTAAGGAGACCGTGAGCAAGACTCCCTAACACTGCTACTGCCTACTGAGCACGCCCTAGTGGCTGCAGCTCAGGCGCTTTGAGTCCGCCAGGACTTTGACTGCACCATGCTCTTCCAGCACGCACTGCTGAAACGTTAACATAAACGTTGCTTGTATTGATACTCACCTGCCTCACAATTCTCATCTGAAGCACACATGAGCAAAAGTCCACACACCAATTTCGGTCCCAGTTTTCCTAAAAGGGTATCCACCAAGATGATTGTGTACTTCTCAACCAAGCACTGACACACTCCAGCAATCTTGGTTGGCAGGGTTAGGCATAGACCAGACGCACTTTTCGCTATGAGCTCCTGAAAAACAAATTGCCCATTCCTGTATGAATCTGGCATGAAGCAAATTCCTTGCATGACAAGTCTAGGATGGAATCAATCATTCTCTAATCCCTGGTTTGGGTATTAGATCTGGAGAAATGATTGTTACCATGTTAGTGAAATTAGCATCATCTCTGTATTCCACAAGGATCAGCACACTCAAAAGATATGTTGCAAAAATTATAGCTCTTTTAATGAAAAAACAGAATCCATAAAAAAAAAATCACGTGTCAGACAAGTACCAGCAGCCTGCAATAGATAGGTCTCATAGACACCCACAGTCCATCAAAATGCCAGCTGGTAGCCATGGAAATGGAGTGCACATTTGTCGGCTTGAGGATGGGCGGATGCCTGAAACAGCTCTAGGCCAGTGTCTGTCGCCACTATCCAAGACACACTGTCTGCTGTATTGTGGACTTTGGACTATCACCTCATGGACTATATATATATATTCCAAGGCTACCAACAGGCATTTTGATGGACTGTGGGCAGGGCAGTTTCTAGGCTAAATTCCACCCAGGGCGAGGGTGTAAAAATTGTGCCCCTTCCCCACCCCTCATGAATTCTCGAATCCTTACTCTTTAGGGACAGTCACACATCCACAGGTCACAAGTAGATCTGCCTACTTACTAGTGACCACCCGTTTATCCAGGAGGAAGCAGGGACCAGGAAAACACACAGGCTAAGAGAGCCCGGAAAGCCAACTCCACCATGGGCGCCACGCACTGACAGCCTGTAGTACCGCTACAGGACATCAGGTGTCATCACACGGAGGTGACGTGATGATGACTTGATGTCTGATGCAGGCAGCCCAGGAAGAGTCAAAGAAGGTGACCGAGCTGGTAATCTTCTTCCATTTGGCTGCACTGCCCGTCACCATCTCCCTAATGGATATGTCCTTCTGCCTACGCCCCCCTTCTTCTACTTGCCGGTCTGCGCCTAGGGCGGTCGCCCTCTCCGCACTGCCCAAGAAACGGCCCTGACTGTGGGTGTCTATGATACCTATCGAATGCAGGTTGCGGAATAAATAAAAAAAAATCATACATACCTGGGGCTTCCACCAGCCCCGTTTGGCCTGATCGCTCCCTAAGGGCCCTCCTTCACCTCCTGGGTCTTCTGTAAGGGCTCCGGGTAACTTTAAGAATCGGGGCTTACTGTTCATGCACGGCCTGCCCCGCCGTGCTTCTGTCGCCGGGAGTGTTCAGTGACTGGCCTTGACTGGCTGAAGTTACCGGGAGCCCTTACGAAGGATCCAGGAGGAGGAAGAGGATGGCGAGGGAGTGATCAGGCCAAAGGGGGCTAGAGAAAGCCCCAGTTATGTATGATTTTTTTTTGTTTCATCTCAGGTACACTTTAATGTCCATTTTACAGTTACCAGGTCATGTTCTATGCGATGTCACGGAAATGCTGCAGGTGCCACGGAGGTAATGAACAAGCTGCAGTGCGTTACCTGCGACTCCCAGAAGCCTTGTGTTAATTTTTCTTCTTTGGTTGCACCGTGGCTATAACGTGCGGTGTGACTTTTCAGCTGCAATGCCCTGTGCTTGTTCTGAGTCGCACCGCTAAAGCAGCACGCTAATGTAAAAGGACCCTCAATTCTAAAACTATACACAATATGCACAGCTCACAAGGGCCCAAGTTCACATTTTATAATAGTCTTCTCCAGCAGCTAATATTGTATATATAATTTGATGTACAAAGCCAGGGCGATGCGAGGATCCTTAGAGATTGTGCGCACTTTTAGCACTCCAGCCAAAAATGGGTGTGGACATGCAACAGAATGTGGGTGTAGTCATGGATGGAGCCAAATTTACATGAACTTAAAGGACAAGTGAGAAGAATATGTAGGCTGCCATATTTGTTTCCTGTTAAACAATACCAGTTGCCTGGCAGCCCTGTTGGTTTATTTGCCTGCAGTAGTGTCTGAATCACACCAGAAACACGCATGCAGCTAATCTTTTCAGGTCTGACAATAATGTCAGAAACATCTGATCTGCTGCCTGCTTGTTCCGGGTCTGTGGCTAAAAGTATTAGAAGCAGAGGATCAGCAGGATAGGTAGGCAACTTGTATTGCATAAAAGGAAACAAATATGGCAGCCTCAACATACCTCTCACTACAGTTGTCCTTTAACAGCAGTCTAAGTAAGCCTGCCCAGCAAAATGTTGGATAAACCCACAAAATTGCAGCATATCACATAAATAGACAGTGTCACTTAAACATAACTAGGCAGAGTTATTTGGTTTCTGTGCTGGCTGGTCTGGTTTTCCGCTGGGCGAGCTGGTCTGTTGCCAGGTTATCTGGCAGTCCCCCATAGCATTCCCTGACCTTCTAGTGGACCCCTTCCCATGCTCCCATGGGCCTCCCATTGAGGCACCACAACCCCCAGCTTGCCCCATAGAAGAACCACAGCTCCCTGCATAGAGGCTCCACAGCTCTGGGGGTATTCTGGGAGCTGTGGTACCTCAATGGGCGCATGCTGGGAGCTGTTGTGCATAACGGGGGGGGGGGGGCATGCAGGGTGCTGTGGTGCCTCTATGGGGGCATGCAAGGTGCTTTGGTTCCTGTATTGGGGGCATGCTGGGTGCTGTGGTGCCATGCTGGGTGCTATGGTGCCTTTATGGGGCATGCTGGGTGCTGGGGTGCCATGCTGGGTGCTGTGGTGCCTCTAAGGGGCATGCTGGGTGCTGGGTGGTGCCATGCTGGATGCTGTTGTGCCAAGATGGATGCTGTGGTGCCTCTATGAGGCATGCTGGGTGCTGTGGTGCCTCTATGGGGCATGCTGGGTGTTGTGGTGACAAGCACCTCCATAGGTTGCATACATTGTTGTGTGTGTTCTCACTGTTCCTCCCCCCGACTCCCCCCCCCCCCCCCTAGCAGAGTAGCACAGCCAGAGGAACTACTCATCTCCTCCATCCACTCTCCAAGTCTGGAGACATCCTCTGTAGCTGGTGATTCTCTCCCTAGCATCCGTGAGTCAAATGCAAGGAAATCTAGTGTCCAATTCATTCTCAGACACTCGGGAGAGAAGCCTGGAAGAGAAGATGTCTGCAGAATCTGGAGATAAAGTGGCCAGAGGTGAGTACTGCTCCATGCTGTCTGATTCTGCCTGGGGGACATCCGGGGCACCTCAGAATAGATCCGAGGCATGTGCCATTGATCTTTGGGGCTAGTAACGCGGCTAACGCCCCTGGTTTGCAAAATCTGTATTCCAAGCACAGCTGCTGTGTCTTAGAGCAGTGTTCCCCAACCCTGTCCTCAAGGCCCGCCAACAAAAACTCCACACAGGTAGGGGATCGGCTCTGCTGAGACACTAATTACCTCACCTGTACATGTTTGTGGTTTCCCGCAAAACATGTACTGTTGGTGGGCCTTGAGGACATGATTGGGGAGCTCTGTCTTAGAGGGTATCAGACAAATCGGCACCGCCATTGACTTAAATAGAAAATATGGTCCAGCGGAACTCAAAGCGGAAATTTTGGCGCCAGGCGTCAGCCGATATTTAATAGTTTTTGCAAGGGTTTTTTTTCTTTGCTGTGGTTCCGGGGCCTGGTTGCGCCTGATATTTACCATTTTTTTGTTAGGTGTTTTTTTGTTGGGGAGCCAAAACTCTTTGGAGTGTGTGAGGGGCTACCATGGTCCTAAGAGCCCCCTTACTAAGATGCGAAGAAAAACAAAAGTTTGCTTTCTTAAAACAGAAAGAATTTGCGATAATTCAGGTTGAAGTGAGCTTGAGATGTCTCCCAGAGCACCAATGCTGAATATATGCAAATTAACCATTGTTACCCTTAGAAGCTAAACACACCTCCAGAACCGCTGGAATACAATGATGTGTCAGCTTGTTAATTTGTACAGAGCTGTAATAATCCAACATGCATACATACTGAGCTTGCTGGTTAGTCTCTACCTTTCGGTGTTACAAGCCCTACTCCATAGAGCCAACTTAATCCATGCCATGCACTGATGAGGATCAAACAATCCAAAACCGTCTGTATGCATGTTCGATTATTATGGCTCTGTACAAATTAACAAGCTGACACATCATTGCATTCCAGCGGTTCTGGAGGTGTGTTTAGCTTCTAAGGTAGAGTGACCAGACGTCCCGGATTGCCCGGGACGCGTCCCGGATTCGGGGTCCGCTGTCCCAGGCAGCATGAGGTCCCGGGAAACGTCCCGCTTTCAACAGCGGGACGTCCCGGCCTCGGGACTCTGGCCACTCTCCTCATGAACTGGCAGCGGCGTCTATAGATGCCGTGCCAGTTCATTGCCAGCAGCCCCGCTCCAGCCTCCTTAATCTTCCGGTGTTTTGACACCGGCAGGCAAGCAGGGCTACGGCAAGATGGCTGCCGAAGCCCTGTACTGGAGACTATTTGTGTCTCCAGTACAGGGCTTCGGGCGCCATCTTGCCGTAGCCCTGTCAGCGCGGAACTCTGCATGAGGAGGAAGGTGGTCCCGGGAGCAGCGCGCCAGAGGCCGGAGACTTCTGCCAGGTGAGTAAATGCTTTTTCCAGGTGAAATGTGCTCCCATTACGTTTTTTTCTGGTGAAATGTTTGCCCGCATTGCGTTTATTTTCTAGTGAAATGTTTGCCCGCATTGCGTTTATTTTGTACTGACATGTTTGCCCGCATTGCGTTTATTTTGTACTGACATGTTGCCCGCATTGCATTTATTTTATACTGACATGTTTCCCGCATTGCGTTTATTTTGTGCTGACATGTTGACCATTGCGTTTATTTTCTGGTGTCCGGGGTAACTATTACTGCATTTATTATTTAATGGTCATAGATGGCTATGTTTGCTGCTTTGTGGTTACGCTATACTATTAGCATCAAACAGTTTCTGCACACCCATGATGCAAAGTCTCGTTTGATCACATCATGGCGTAAACACCGCTTTCTTATGCCTCGCTGTTACATCATTACGTTAGCTCCACCCATACAATGTCATGGCCACGCCCATTTTTCGCCGCGGCGCAGCCCCCCCGAGTCTTCGTCACTGCGCGCTCCTCAGCCCCCCCCCACTTTTCACCGCCCCCGCCCCATCCCAGGTTGGACCCACAAAAATCTGGTCACTCTATCTAATGCTCAACACACACCATACAATCTTGGTTGTACAGATTTACCAAATCTATGTAGTATAAGGGCCAACAAATTGAAAATACCTTGAATGATTGATTGGATAAGCTCTTATACTACATGAAAGTGGTAAGATTGAACAACCAAGATTGTATGGTGTGTGTTGAGCCTAAAGACCCATACCCACGTCGGATTTTTCTGAACGACGGGTCGTTTGAACGTCCAGTCGTTCAGTCGTTCGCACGTCAAATCCGATGTGTGTACAGACTATCGTTCGCGTGATAAGACTGGTTTCCAGCGATCCGCCCGGCGGATCACTGGTAACCAGTCTTATCACGCGAACGATAGTCTGTACACACGTCGGATTTGACGTGCGAACGACTGAACGACGGGACGTTCAAACGACCCGTCGTTCAGAAAAATCCGACGTATGTATGGGCCTTAAGGGTAACAATGGTTGATTTGCATATATTCAGCAGTGGTGCTCTGGGAGACATCTCAAGCTCACTCCAACCTGAATTATCGCAAATTCTTTCTGTTTTAAGAAAGCAAACTTTTGATTTTGTTGGGGAGGGGAGGTTGGGCCCAGGAAGGGTGTATGTTCAGGGGAGGGAGGGAGGGATCGGGGGCTGGAGGAATAAAGGTTAGGCATCAGGAAGGGTGTATGTGGGGAGGGGGAAGGGGGGTGTTGGAAAATTAACACTGTAAATAGTAGAATATCGGTAAATGTATGTTTCCCTGCGCCCGATTTTCCCTGGTGCCTGTATTTCACATATGACCACCACTAGCAAAGCACATATAGAGGTGATCATTACCAGTATGGCACGATAAAAGAGCTAGAGTGCAGGGGTCCCATGTCCTCTAGGGCCCCTGCAGCTGCACCACAGTCAACGCTGAATTGTCCTCTATGCCTGGGGTTGTTATGTGGCTAATTCTTCCTCCTTGTATCACGCTCACCCTCAGGGCCGGCCCGCTCATGAGGCGGGGTGAAACTTTTGCCCCAGGCGGCAAAGTTCTAGGGGCGGCATCCGCCCGTCCGTGGGTGCGGGGGGGGCGGCCGCTGAGCTGGAGGGGTAGCGGGCAGGACGGGGGTATTGGGCCTAGCAGTGGGGAGGGGGGTCGGACCCCCCCTCCCTCGCCTGGGTCCCCCGATCTGCGCTCCCCTCCAGCTTTAAATGTAGAGTAAGCAGCCGACAGACAGTAAGAGGCACGGGCGGGGGATCACTCACCTCTTCCTCGTTCCAGCGTGCGCTCCACTGACGTCACTTCCTGAAACGCCGCCCACTGTATTTTTTCAAAATTTGCCTCAGGCGGCAAAAAGTCTAGGGCTGGCCCTGCTCACCCTATGTCACTATCCACCATGTGGCTGTCTTTCCCTCTCTCACTAACTGCCCCCCTTCCGCCTCCTATGGCTGTCAGTCTCTTCCTCTCTCAGTATCCCTATGTGACTGTCTCTCCCTCTTTGTGTCTCTATCCTCCACTCCCCATGTGGCTGTCTCTCCCTCCCTGTGTCACTCCCCTCAATGTAGCCATCTTTTCCTCCTTGTGCCATTTTTCCCATATGGACATTAGTGTAGGACTATGTCAGTGACATGACTATGTACTCTGTAAAGCACTGGAGAACATGTGAGTGCTTTATATATTCATAATTGTAACGTGGTAGGACATTACAACTTTGGCAGATATTAGATAGTGAGCTCCCATGAGGTCAATCAGTGACATGACCGTGTATCCTGTAAAGTGTTGCAGAATAGGTAAGTGCTACATACATACATACATACATAATAATAATAATAATATTATAGGACATTAGACTATGGGCCTGATTCACAAAGCGGTGCAAACTGTTTAGCACGGGTGTGCTAAACAGTTAGCACGTGAAGTGCATTTCGCGGACTTTTGCGCGCACAAAGTGCCGCGATTCGCGTGATCGCGGACTTTTGTGCGCGCAATTTGTCAAATTGCGCACACAAAAGTCCGCGATCGCGCGAATCGCGGCACTTTGCGCGCGCAACAGTCCACAAAATGCACTTCACGTGCTAACTGTTTAGCACACCCGTGCTAAACAGTTTGCTCCGCTTTGTGAATCAGGCCCTATGACTGTAGTAGGGATTAGAATAGATTGTGATCTCCTTTGAGGACAGTCAGTGACATGACTATGTACTCTTTAAAGTGCTACAGAAGATATTAGCACTGTTTAAAAATATAATAAGATAAAGACAGATAAAGATATTGATTGTGGCCTAGTCATGTACAAGTAATTATAAAATGTGTGCTACAGTAATGCAATATCTAAAGAATAGAACCTAGGTCCATGTACTTTTATGTTATTGTCATTATTTGGATCCACCCATGATCTGTTATGCCCATGGCCAATCGCATGGAGCCCCTATTTGTTTATTCTGCACAGGGGCCCACTGCTGGCTTTGTCTGCCACTGCTAATGTGGTAGCAGAAAGATTGTTATGGCACTGCTGTTGTTTGAATACTAATACTACTGCAGTATCAGCATTTGGAGTCGTGAGAAAATAATTGTCAGTGGAAAACTTACCTTTGGAACAGCTTTTTCGAACTTTGAGATAAATGATTTACACAAATAGCACATAGGTTTTGGGATTGGCAAGTCTTCCTTCATATTCTGCAATTTAGTGAAAATAAATCAGATATCTTGCATGAGAAGATTAAGATACAAACACACAGTTCTGACAATCATATCAATTCATTCCTTTATCTAACACTCTGCTTGCACCCAGTGACAGTTCAGGCATGTTTGGATGAGCAGCATGTATTGCCCTAGACTCCTAGACAGATGAGGAGCAGGAAAGCATCAATGACCACTCCTGAGGAAGGGTCAGTGCACCCATAACATGCAGTGTGTCAGATAAACTGTAAACGCAATAAACTGTAAACGCAATTTTTAAGTCTGTGGAGTGCTTTTTTCTACTTTTTACCGGTGTTGCAGGAGTGGTGTACCTGCAGGAAAAGAGCACCGGCAACTGCTACCTAACCTAGGCATAGCGCATGACTGAGGTCCAAGGTGGTCTTTGAGGACCATCAATGACCATATCCCTACTGGACGCAAACAAGTTGGCTGGACATTAAGTTTGGCCCAGACGACGGGGATGCCTATACAGACATTAAACTGGCAGCCAAAAAGATCACATATAGTTTCTTCAGCTATCTAAAGCTTAGATATGTTTATAGTATATACCTTAAAGTGTAAAAAAAAGAATGTAAACCTGAGGTCTAAAATATATATATATATATATATATATATATATATATATATATATATATACATACCTGGGGCTTCCTCGAGCCCCATACAGGCGCATTGGTCCCTCGTCGTCCTAGTTGGTTTTTCTTTTTTAAATAACTTAATAAAAATTCTCTTAAAAAGCAAAAAAAAAAAAAAAAAAAATATTTACCTGAATCATACCTCTAATAGCTGATCAAATTTTTTTGGAAGCATCAAAGCACAGCCCGTTCAGTAAATCCCCAATGCAGTTTCTCTACCCTTGTAACTAAGTGTGCTGGGATTCTGGGAATGCCATAAATGTGTCTCCTACTCCCTCCCCCTCCCCCTCCCCCGTGCCCCCAATACTGCGATGAATGAGACAGATTCCCAGCCACTGTTTTCCCCAAATAAAATGTCCCCCACCTGGTGCCTGTGCAGTGTAAAATCTCACCTGTTGCTCCTTCGCTGTCAGCCCCAAGTGCCACCATGTGGTGCGTGTACCACAGGGGGGCTGCACGGACACTGGGTAGTGGGGACCAGAGTCGGGACAAGGTCCTCCAGCAAGGCTGAGACACCAAAGTGCGCCCCTCCATCCCTCCCACCCCCGCGTCACACACCTTAATCTCTAGTTATCTGGCTTACAGTCACTGCCAAATATCCCCTTTTTTATTTCTCCCTGCTTCAAACACAATAGGGGAATGATGGCTGAGTGAGTTGTGCACTGCGCCCTGAGGCTGGAGCCTCTCTCGCCTCTGCCTCGGCCTGGCCCTGGTGGGGACATTTTACAGTTGGGGGGGACAGTGGGGGGGATCTGTCTCGGTCATAGTGATATCGGGTTGATCACGATATTAAATTCCATTACTGCCGCACACAATCAAGCACTTTCGATCGAGAGCTTTCCAGCATGTCCAATCAACACATTTAACTTAATTTTGGCCCAAAATCGGTCAAATCATGCTTGTTGTCGCACAATTTTCATCTGATTCAATAAAATTATCAAATTAGATGATGGGTCGGGCCGCAAAATCGGTAGCTGTATGGGCTCCTTTAGAGAACAACCACAGAGTTTCATCCAATTAAACTACAAACACAGAATAAAAAGTTGAAGCCATAGTTCAGGATGATATGTAACATTTGTGACTTTATAAATACAGCAAACGCTATGATACTAATGTTGGGAATACACAATGAGTTTTTTTTGGCAGATAGATGACTCAATAGATAATTTCCGACAGGTCTGACCTGATTTCGATGTTTTTCTCTGATCAAATTTTTCATAGAAGTGAATGGAAATCGATCAGAAATGCGATCTGAAAATCGATTGATAAAACGATTGGAAAGTAAATCTGCCAAAAAAAACCTCATTGTGTATTCCCAGCATAACATTTAGCATTAAAGGGAACCTAAACTGAGAGGGATGTGGATTTTTCCTTTTAAACAATACCAGTTGCCTGATCTCTTTAGCTGCAGCATTAGCTGAATCACACACCTGAAACCAGCATGCAGCTAATCCAGTCTGACTTCAGTCAGAACACCTGATCTGCATACTTGTTGAGGGGCTGTGGCTAAAAGTACTGAAGACACAGGATCAGCAGGAGAGCCAGGCAACTGGTATTATTGTAAAAGAAAAATTCCATATCCTTCTCAGTTTAGGTTCCCTTTAAGTCGTAAAGTATACATTAACATTGGAAATAATATTGTCTTTTACCTGCGTCACTGTTTCATGCACAGTCTGTACATTGGCAAGCACAATGGACATGATGTTTTCCAAAAGGACGGGATCACTCAACAGATCTGGAGTCCAGTCGTCTGATTGGTCTTTACTACATTGCTTCAGTTTAACGCAGACTGAATTAGGAGTCTGGAGGGTAAAACATAGTTTTAGTTGAAAGGTTGATCCATAATTGATGCATAAAGAGTCATTATGTTTGCTCTATGGTGTCTTGGGACAAAAACTGAACAAAACACACCTCAAACATGGAGTGTTTAATTTATGCCAGAGAAATTGGTCACATTGCCCATCGGGCATGCTCTTGTCAGCACTGATTTTCATCCAATCCAATTATAATAATCAAATGTGATGGTTGATCGCCCGCCTCCAAGTCACCTGATGGCCACATTTACCTGCACTACTAAAGTGTAGCAGTAGAATCTATGACCTGAATTTGTGACATTAGAAATAGAATGTGACATTTAGGGCCTGATTCACAAAGCGGTGATAACCCAGTTATCACGCCTAAAAGATTTTAGGCGTGATAACCTTTGCACTAGCTGAGTTATCACCGCTTTGTGCTGCTGATCGCGCGCAAAGTCCCGCGCGCAAAGTTTTTGCACGCGCGATCGTGCAATTGCGCGCGCAGCGCCCATAGGGCTTAATGGGCGCTGCGCAATTGCACGCGTACATTTTTTCGCGCGGGAATTTTGCGCGAGTTACTTTTTATCTAAACGTGATGAAGGGCTTTTCACCAGCGGGCAAACACTTTGCACCGCTTTGTGAATCAAGCCCATAGACTGAATTTGCTTTTTAAATTGCCAGTGTCGCGAAAATCTTAAAATTTAAAATATATGTACAGTAAACATATACAGATAAGAAGTACAGAGTAAAATGAGCCATAATTTACTTTTCTCCTATGTTACTGTCACTTACAGTAGGTAGTTAAACTCTGACAGGACGGAGAGGTTTCGGAGTAGCCCATCTCCTCATGGGGGGTTCTCAGGGTTTTCTTTATTTGCAAAATCACTTAGTGAATGGCTGTTACTCTGTCCAACTTCCAAAAAAGTGTACGGTGAGCAGGGAGGCTGGCCAGCATCTTTATATAAATCTTTGTCAGGGAGTGTCTTTATAAAGAATAAAGGCCATGCTGAGAATCCCCTATAGAGAGATGGACTAACCAAAAACCCAAAAGTCGGCAATGTCAGATTTCTACTATCTACTGTAAGTGACAGCAACCAGAGCCGGGACAAGGTCCTCCAGCACCCAAGGCTGAGACACCAAAGTACGCCCCTCCATCCCTGCCACCCCAGCCATCACACACTGATTGCTATTAGACTAAGAGGCGCCACAGGGCCCACAACCTCCCCAACACCTTAATATCTAGTTATCTGGCTTGCAGTCACTGCCATGTATCCCCTTTTCTTATTTCTTTCTGCTTCATACACAATTAGGAATGACAGCTGAATGAATTCTGCGCCCCCTCCTACACTGCGCCCTGAGGCTGGAGCCTCTCCAGCCTATGCCTCGGCCCAGCCCTGACAGCAACATAGGAGAAAAGTGATTTATGGCTCATTTTACTCTGGAAGAAACATACACAATTATATGTGTTTACATACATTTTAAATTTTAAGATTTTCGTGACAGTGGTCCTTTGAGCTATTTAGGTGTGAAAAGAAGTACAAGTGCAATTTTAGCTTACAATCACTATTGTAAATCTGTAGCAGAATAATGAAGTACTTACAATCTTGTCTCCCAGGACTCCAATGACTACATCTAAATACTGATCCATCAAGTCTATACAATTCTTTCTTTTTGAAGTGAAAGGTACGAGGTTGCAAGTCTTGTGCATTAATTTCTTGACAGAGCTCTGAAAGTAATGAGACTCGTGTTAAATGTCTGATCCTGACCCTCCTCTGTCATATATCTGTGATTAAGGTAGAACGGTCTACTGCTATGGAAAATATAGTGAACTCCACCTTTATACAGTATGAATAAAATATACAGAATTTGAGAATACTATCAGTGAATACTGAATGCCAAGTCTATCAAGCAGTTCTCCAGGCTGAAGCAGATGGATTCACCACACATTTCTGAAAAGAGTTTGTGCTATTCACCCAAATTTACTGAGATCCAGAACATTGATTCAGTGCTTGGCAACACCAACTGAGTGGGATGCAGTGCTTGGATACTGCACTCAATGAGAGTTTTGTCTGCTGGTGCTGAAACCAAAGCAAACCCCAAAGTGTATGATGAGAAATGAGTATTCGTGTTATGGATCTTTCAGAAGAGTTGTGGTGAGGGGGTAGAGTGGGGGGTGGGCTGGGGGGGGGGGGGTGCTGGATGGTTTCTTGGTATTAGACTTTACTATTAGAAACTTAAAGAGAACCCGAGGTGGGTTTAAAGAATGTTATCTGCATACAGAGGCTGGATCTGCCTATACAGCCCAGCCTTTGTTGCTATCCCAAACCCCACTAAGGTCCCCCTGCACTCTGCAATCCCTCATAAATCACAGCCATGCTGTGAGGCTGAGTTTACATCTGTAGTGTCAGTCTCAGCTGCTCCCCCGTCTCCTGCATAGCTCCGGTCCCTGCCCCCGTCCCTTTCCTCCAATCAGCAGGGAGGGAAGGGATGCAGGCGGGGACTGGAGTTCTGCAGGAGGCGGGGAGAGCAGCAGAATGACACTATAGAGATAAACACAGCCAGCTCTGACAAGCTGTTTGTCAGCAGCGTGGCTGTGATTTATGAGGGATTGCACAGTGCAGGGGGGCCTTAGGGGGGTTTGGGATAGCAACAGAGGCTGGGCTGTATAGGCAGATCCAGCCTCTGTATGCAGATTATATTCTTCAAACCCACCTCGGGTTCTCTTTAAGGTTAGGCATCAGGAAGGGATTAATGTTAGGAGGAAAAATGAGGCTAGGCATCATGGAGGGATGAACATGTAAGGTTTTGGGTAGGGTTAGTTTAAGGCAGAGATTAACACCTGTGAGGGTTTGGTGTCAGGAAAGGGATATAGTGTTGGTTGATTGATCAATTAAGTTTAGACAATCAGGATGCATGGAAACACCAATGAAAGCAATGTTGCACACAAATAGCCAGGTATCAGTATTGGCGTTACCAATATTCTGCTTATCTAGATCCAAAGACAAATCCAGATGTACTCAAGCTGCTGAGGTCAAAGTGAATCCTCTGCCGGTCTACAGAGGCATCCATCAAATTAAAGAACATACAGGTTGGCTGAGGAGGGATCTCAACAAGTAAACTGTATATACATATTACTTCACTGCCTATATCTCTCTATATACTGATTGCTCTGACATGTAACTGATCATCTTTATTGTACTGTCAGATATACTGCATTATTCTTTTTTATTTAATATGATCTTTGCTTTAGGATTTGTCTTTTGGAAGACGACATAATAACATTGTTGAAATACTGAATAATTGATCATATAACGGTGTGAAAATAGCCTGTGAAAAAACGTTCTGCATTTCCCACCCAGACAGTGTGGGAATCATGGCTTTATAAGGTGAATTTCTGTATGACTTATATTTATAGGACACATGAGGTGAGTAAAAACTATTTTTATGTACCTGGGCATCTTCCAGCCCCTACAAGTCATGTTTGTCCCTCGTCGCAGCTCCGGTCTTCTCTAATCTCCTGCTGGCAGCCTCTGAAGATCGCCCACCCCCAATGGGTCGGCATGTTCTATGCATGCATGGGCTTGGGTCATGCTGTCTGGAGCATAGTGCACCTGTGCAGGCGATTCCGACCTATCCGGGGTCGCTGATCTTCAGATGCTTCTGGCAGGAGAAGGAAGAAGACCGGACCAGCGGCGAGGGACAGACATCGTGACTTATAGGGGCTGGAAGAAGCTCCAAGTAAGTAAAAATTGGGGGGCGGGGGGAGGGGTTTAACCCACCTTGTGAGTCCTTTAAGATAAAAGTGTGGGAAAATAGTAAAATGAAAGTAACCGGTCTGTTACTAGAAACTATGCAATTAAGGAGAGATACAAAAAATGTACACTTCTGTGGGGGTTCCAATCAGTCAAGTCCGCACCATCCAGTAATACTTTAGCTCTTTTATTGATAAAGAATCAGCATAACAAGCATCTTCAGTGACAGCAGCGCTGTCTGAGGACCGAAACAGCGCTGCTGTCGCTGAAGATGCTTGTTATGCTGATTCTTTATCAATAAAAGAGCTAAAGTATTACTGGATGGTGCGGACTTGACTGATTGGAGCAACGGTGGAAGTGTCTGAGTGTGCAGAGGCACTGCAAGTTCCAGCACATCGCCTTTTTCCCTTCTTGGGTGCTTGCTACATACTGCTTTACTGCACTTCTGTGGGGGTCTCGTTTAAATATCAACACATTTACCACCCTGGCGGTATTGACGAGCTCAGCTCGTCCAGGAAAAACTTGCTGAAAGTGGTAATGACGAGCTGAGCTCGTCAATACCGCCAGGGAGATTTCTTGCTTCTCTTCCCCGCCGGCTGCACTTTTCCCTCATCAGAGGGATTCCCCAGGTTGGCTGGATGCCTGTCAGCACGCTGTGGGTAGGGATCTGTGCTACCCTCAGCATACTGAACTAGCATCCAGCCACCCTGGGAATCCCTGTGCAGCCGGCGGGGCAGAGAATGTGCGGGGCTGTGCAGGGATTCCCCTTCTGTGCCGGCGGGTGGCTGGTGCGGGGATCCCCTCTGTGCGGGGGGTGTCCCCTTCTGTGCTGGCTGGTAGTGGCCGGCGGGGATCAGGAGGGATGGGGGGGAAGAGGAGGGAGAGGCCACCCACAGTACCGCATAGAAGGGGACACTCACCTCCCCCCCCCCCCGCACAGAGGGGATCCCCGCCGGCCACTACCAGCCAGCCCAGAAGGGGACACCCCCCACAGAAGGGACACCCGGCCACTGTCAGGGGGGATCGGGGGCAATGGGGTGGAATCGGGGGCAATGGGGGGGCAAAGGCACCCGCACACCTGTCTCCCTATACATCTGACTCCCTAGACCTGGCTGCACATCTGTCTCCTATACACCTGGCAAACATCTGGCTAACTATATACCTAGCAAAACATCTGGCTACCTATTCCTGGCTAATACTTCTGACTAACTATACCTGGCTGCACATCTGGCTACCTATTCCTGGCTAATACTTCCGACTAACTATACCTGGCTGCACATCTGGCTAACTATACCTGGCTGCACATCTGGCTACCTATACATCTGGGTCTTATACTCACCATTGGCGTGCTGATCCCTCGTTGCGTACCTCTGATAGCTTCCCCAGTGCCTTCTTCCATGTCCCTTGGCGGATTTTGCTTCTCCCTCGGCTGTCACATGTCCCCCGTCGATCGGCGTTGATGGCACCAGGGTCACACAGCGTCATCAACATCTCGCAGCAAACACTTTTTTTTAATTTGAATTCAATTATTAATTATTTTTTATTGAATTTAATACAATAACCTGTATTGCATTCAATATAAAAAAAATTGATTTGCAAAAAAAAAAATTGGTTGAAAATTTTTGGAAATTAATTGAACCACTTTTTGCACGGAAATCCTGGGGAAATAGAATGCCAGGGTGGCTAGGCTACAGCCTTGGCAAACAGTATTCGTATCAAAATTTGCATTTGAGAAATTCACACACACAAATGTTAAAAAGATTGGCTTGGCAGTGAGCGCTCACTTGTCCAATCGAGTAGGGGACAAGCTGCAGTAATTGCACATGACCATCACCCAGCTGTGGCCTTCGAAACACTTTGAAACAGTCTGTGCCACTGCACTTAAACACCCTTTGATCCACCACCAATGACACCCCACACAGTGGTGGAAGCTAGCTGGCCCTAAATCACTAACTTGCTACTGTAGCCAGTGCACTGGGGGAGTTTGAGGTACTATCTTCCATGTAGGTTGTGATGTCCGCTGTGCAGTCGCTGTGTTCGACTATCTGTGGCTTGCCGCTCACAAGTGAGGCCTCTGTAGTGGGTAGTTATCATGGAGTACATGCCAAGGTAAAGGACATGCCCACCGATGTGTTTTGTCCCACCTCCTGGAGCTTTCTCAAGGTGGAGTCTTGTGAAACATCTCAGCCACTGCTCCCTCTTCTGGCTGCTCATAGATCATGCATCCAGAATGCATACCCTGAACAGACCTAAAAAATGCAATACAGAGCTTACCTGGGGCTTCCTCCAGACCCCTGTAGGCCATGAGATCCCTCTGCGTCCTCTGGATCCCCTCTATTCTTCAGCTGTCGGCTCCTTGCGCAACGCTTCTCAAAAGAATGAACTGCGCATGAGCAGAACACTCACAGTAATGGGTGCCTGATCGATATAGACGTGTGGACGGGCCACGCATGTGCAATTGCACACAACTCCCGGCCGCATCACGCAGCTAACGGAGCCTCTAACAGGAGAAAGGAGGGGACCTAGAAGACACCGAGGGACCTCACGGGTTGAGGAAGCCCAAGATAAGTTCAGTATTACATTTTTGAACAAAGGTGGATAATATTTCGAGTAGAGTTCATTTGGATTCCTTAGAAAGTTTAATTCCTAGATAATTAATATATTTTGGCTGAAGTTGAACACCAAGGGAGTCCGCCAAGAATCTACTGGGCTGGTTGGGGACATTCAATGTCATTAGCTCAGTCTTGTCTAGATTCAAATTTAGACCAGAGATCCTGAAAAACATCCAACTCTTGGAGTAGTTTAGGGCTAGAGGTGTGTGGGCTAAAAGGGTGAGGATGATGTCATCGGCAAACAGAAAACACTTATGGGTGGAGGACCCAATTTGTATTCCTAGTGTATCTTTAGCAAACCTGACGCAATTAGCGAGAGTCTCAATTAGTAGAGCAAACAGGCCTGGTGATAAGAGGCAGCCTTGTATGTCCCCTATTAACCCTAAAGGTTCATAAGGGAAGTTCCAAGCTGTAAAAAAAACAAACATACACATCTACCAACAATCTGTCCAACTATCTGCCAAACTTGTCTGTAATGGTGGGCATACACGGTGCGTTTCTTTCTTATCAATCGAGCCGCTGATGGGCTCGATTGATAATATCCGACAGGTCTGATCACGAATGGCTCGATTCCCCGCTCGATTCCCGCCCGCGGACAATGGCAGGGAATCGAGCGGAAGATAAGCGGCGCCGGCGGGGACGAGCGGTAATCGATTTGGGCGCACGAGCGGACGCGCGGGGATGCGGCGGGAGTCGATGCGGCGGCTAATCGAGCCACCGGATCGCACCGTGTATGCCCACCATTAAAGGAAACATCCAAGCTGTAAAAAAAAAAAAACTCCACTTACCTGGTGCTTCCTCCAGCCCCTGCCAGTTGTACTGTGCCCTCGCCGCAGCTCCTCTCACTCCCGATGTCCTGCGCTGAAGAAGCCGACCTTCTTCTGTGCAGGCGCAGTAGAGACCCGATGACGCCGCATACACCATGTGACCCGCTCCGTAGAGCGCACATGAAGCCTCGCCAGGTCAGCTTCTTCAGCGCAGGACACCGGGAGTGAGAGGAGCTGCGGCGAGGGCACAGAGCGACTGGCAGGAGCTGGAGGAAGCCCCAGGTAAGTGGAGTTTTTTTTTTTTACAGCTTGGATGTTTCCTTTAACAGACAAGTTTGGCAGAGAGTTGGACAGATTGTTGGTAGATGTCATGTGTATGAGCCCTTAGCCCACACACCTCTATCCCTAAACAACTCCAAGAGTTGGATGTTGTTCTAAATTTGAATCTAGACAAGACTGAGCTAATGACATTGAATGTCCCCGACCAGCCCAGTAGATTCTCGTCTGCATAAAAGACCGCTGTTGGGTGTGTGAATAAGGCTTTATGCTGAGCATACACGGCTTGATTTTGCCGCTCGATTCTCCTGCTCAATCGTTTCACCGCTCGATTCCGCAGCCGATTCTCTTATCTTCCACTCGTTTTTCTTATCTTTTTGCATTGTCCTCAATGCGGAATCGAGCGACGAAATGATAGGGCGGGAGATCGGATGTGTCGGAAATTATCTATCAAGCCATCTAAAGGGCTCAGAATCGAGCCGTGTATTCCCAGCATAACAGACACGTTTGGCAGATAGTTGGACAGATTGTTGGTAGGTGTATATGGTTCTCGTTTGGCAGCGGGCAATTTTAAGTCAGAAAAAGGAATGAAATAGATACATTTAAGGGCCATTAAAAATGTACACAATATGCCATAATATGGGAGGACACTAAACATATAGGGCTAGCCGACAACGCCAAATGCTTTCTCCACGTCCAATGATACAAGAGACATGGGAAGTTTTTTAGAGTAAGTATACTTTTATATATTTAGTATTTTTCTGACGTTGCGCATGACATCATCGTGACATCATGCGCAGCATGCACCCGGCCGCGGTTGCACTGCTCACCTCGTTTATCATATTGATTTTGGCTCTGGTATTCTTAAGCTCCTTAAATTCGTTAGTCTTTCTGTATTGTATTGGAGCTAACAGTACCATATCCCTAGTTTCTATTGCCCAATATTTTGACAAGGTGGCAGTGGCATCCCTTGGAAAAACAAAACAGCACAATATACACCGATGCCCTTGCCTAAATAAATCTTATGAGTACATTACCTTGAGAGAAGATGACTTCACCATGGCTATTAGTAATGTAACCATTTGCTTGCACTGCATGCATTGTATATCCTGTTCATGCAAGTCAGAGGGAGAGAGAGAGAGAGGGAAATTATTAAATATATCTCATCGTAAGACTATATCACAATAGCATTTACACAGAGCAGGGACAAGCTCCTCCAGCACCCAAGGCTGAGACACCAAAGTGCGCCCCTCCATCCCTCCCACCCCAGCTGTCGCACACTGATTGCTATTAGACTAAGAGGGCCACAGGGCCCACAACCTCCCTAACACCTTAATATCTAGTTATCTGGCTTGCAGTCACTGCTATGTATCCCCTTTTCTTATTTCTTTCTGCTTCATACACAATTAGGAATGACAGCTGAATGAATTGTGCGCCCCCTCCTACACTGCGCCCTGAGGCTGGAGCCTCTCCAGCCTATTCCTCGGCCCGGCCCTGCATTTACATACATACATATGTGACCATAACAACCATATTGTCTGCCACTTCTGTATTATGTACCAATGCCTGTAATTGTATGTACCCATGTTTGTTGTCTTATTCTGTACTGCTCCACAGAAGATATAGTGCTGCTGTATATCAATCATTAATAATAATAATATCATCACTGTGACATAAACTAGAAATACTAATCTTGAGCCAGATGTATAATAAAGGAATCATATATAACATAAATTATACATTAGGAACTGGCATGTTATTCTAATCATAAGTCATGTGAATACCAACGGCCTGGATGCTAGCTAACCAAATCTTCCTATAAAAGCCAGGTGACCATCAGTGCTGGGCAAAAACTGCTCTCCTGCCTAGGGCCCAATTCCATCTTAATTCTGTTCTGGACGCCATCAGCCTTGGAAAAAGTGACACCACCATAGAAAGGGGGCCAGCCTATCAGGAATTGCTTGCTCTTTTGGATGACCACTGGGCTACTTGCCAACAAATCGCCATTTATTCACCATGCTATATCATTTCATTGTATGTTAATAAAGGAACGTAGTTATTCATCTGATCAAGGCCCAACCAGCGTTTGTGTTTTTCTCTTCTTCATTCATAACAAATTGCCTGTTAAGGGCCCCTTTTCACCTTACACTGCCTTACCCTTTCCTGCCACAACTTGCCACAACAACCATTAAAGTCAGTGGTACATGACATACTCCCTGCAATGCGACGTATTGTATGTGTATGTATAGTATATTAGTCTCTTAGGGTTAGGGGCACAGACAAGTCAGATGGCTGTACTAGATTTGCACTTGCACAGTAAGTAAAAATTGCTAATGATTGCCAATGATGGGAGTGCAAATAAGGAGGAGCATGACCAGGGCTGCGCATGCACAGTGGCCCACGACTAGCTGAGTCGGCCAGCATTCAAAGGGATTCAGTGGCTGATCAGAGCAGGCAAGGGACCAGGAGGACTTCAGGGGGCTGGAAGAAGCCCCAGGTAAGTTAAACTGTTCAATGTCTATTCTGGCAGTAATAAAAACAGTCGACCGTGGGGAAGTAGTTATAACCATTATCATGATTTTTACTGTTGTCTTTGTTACTAATGGAGATTCCCTCACACTGGTCCATATGCAATCAACTTTTTTCTCCTGAGTTATCTCCTAAGAGATCATTTTCATATTCTCTTTAAAATAACTTTTAAACATTTTACAATTTAAAAAGTACCTAAAAGTTGATGAATAAGTACTATTAAAATTATTCTGAGTATTTTCTTGCTTGCTGGTGATGTACAAGGCATTTTATGACAAGGTTTGACAGTATCACCTACAAGGAAACTCAGGAGAAAAAGTGATACGGCCAACTGTCTTTCAGGGGCAAACCCTGGATTTTCAAGGGCGGGGGGATTCCTGAAAGGTCACCCTCAGCCACGCACAATACAGTATAATCATATGATAGGACATCATACTGGGTTCACATAATGCAATTTCCCATCCAACTGACTGACCAACAACAGGATCGATCAGGAGCAGTTTGGATACAGATAATAATGAGTACAGCCAACATTGCTAATGAAGGAGAAAGTGAACCATTCACACAGCAGGGCACAGGGCTGTGCTCATACCTGGCTCTGTTAAGTTGCTGCACCATGCTCTGTACATATGCTGCTGCTCCATGCTCTGTACACACACTGCTGCGCCATGCTCTGTACACACACTGCTGCCACATGCTCTGTACACACACTGCTGCGCCATGCTCTGTACACATGCTGCTGCTCCATCCCTAGTCAACCGTAGCAGGGTAAGAAAGGGGGCAGTGCTGTGAGCTGCAGGATACCTGCAGACATTCTGGTGTCTCAACTTGTGCTTGTCCCCAGACACTGCATCGGCCCTAGTCTGAGGGGGGATTCTGGGCAGCGGTAATCCCCCCTGCGTTTGCTTATGGTCTTTGGTGACTATAGTTCAAGAAACAGGAAGTAAGGGAAAATTTTACAAATCAGGAAAATTGATCAGATTGATCCAACTGGGAAAATTGAAAATCGATCAGATTCTTACGAGAGTAAGAATCTGACAAAGGGTTTATCTCTCAAAATTCCAGGCGCAGTGATGGAAGATGGAGTTATTGCCTATAGAAGCCAATTAGTTCTAAATTTTATTTTGAAGAGGAATGACAAATTAAATCGCTATTTATTATGTCCAGTTGTCCACCATTCTTTAGATTCCATGAGCCTCTCTCATCCTTACCAGATCGTCGTTCCACATGGTCTGCTTGCAGTGATCCACAGCCCCACACAGAATGGCACTAGACATGTCCTGGCACCAGAACTCCGGACCCTGCTGACATCCCTGCTTCATCACCACATTACCCGACACAGCTGCAGGGAGCAAACACAGTACAACAGTTCAATCAGCAAGCAGTAGGAATGGTCAGTGAGATGCAAATCATTTCAAATGGATGCAGGATTGTGCAGATTTTGTATGCAAATTTATGCAAGTATGAAAATGGACCAATCGAATTGAAGCTCAGCAGAATTTGATTGGTTCATTTTCAAGCTGCATAGATTTGCATACAAAATTTGCATGATGCTGCATCAACTCGAAATTATTTAAATCATTGACCATCCCTATTAAACAGCCCATAAATAAAACGTTAGCAATTTTTTTTTACAAAGACTTATAAATAAACCTCATTGTTGTATGGTTCTGTTTATTTTCAAAATTCTGGGCAGACACTTCTAAATCTATTGCAGTGATGTTAGCATGAGAAAGTGCTCCTCTTGTTATAAAAAGTTAAAGCACACCTGAATTGAACCAAAAGAGTAGATTTTACTTACCCGGGGCTTCTTCCAGCCCCTGCTGTCTTTTAAGTCCCTCTGTGTCCTCAGGGTCTCCTCCATTGTCCCGCTGCCCCCTCCAAAACATCCACAACTAGAACTCTAGTTGCAGGCTACTGTGCATGCGCTAACAAGTCCCCATGCCTCCTTGATTGCACTCCCATTGCCGGGAGCATTCTGCCCATGCCTGGTTCTCAAAAGAATTGTACTGCGCATGCACAGAATGTTTGAGCAATGGAAGCGAGATCAAGAAGGCACGCGGTCAGGACTGCGCATGCACATCAGCCCATGACTGGAAGTCAAGTTTCTTACCCACCAGCATAAAACTTCTTTCTCTGCCCATGTATGACTCTGTATTCTGTGAGTGGGCAGAAGTGGTTTTGCTGCACGCTGAGCTCTATGGTGCTGGACTGCTCTCACCTTCTGTAGAAAATTAATGACAGATCTGTTCAAGTATGTCTAGCATAACTTCCCTCAAATCCATCACAGTCAACGGAAGCCACTCACCAGCAATTCCTGCAGTTACAGCCAGGAGACATATCAAGCTCACGCGTGTCCCTTCCATGCTGAGAGTTAATGAGCAGTGCGCTGTGTTGGGTGACCCTATATATTCAGGCTAGCGAATGGGGCATTCGGAGAATACTGTACCACTCCTACCACTCTCAGCCACTGTGTCACAACCCTCCCTGATGTTATATGAGCCTCGCCCTGCTGTGCCGGTCATACACAGCCTCCATGCAGCTCTCAGCATATCATAGCTGCATAGCAATCACAAGTGCTTTTTTGAAGGACACTTGAAAGCAAAGGCTTGTTTTGATCTTGATTGTATTTATTTTTCAATCATAACTATTACAGCATATACAAGTGTTTTGCAGATGTGAAACCTAATGTTATATTTCTATAGCAAGTCATTAAATGGCACAGTTGATGTATATACACATACATAACATAAGAAACACTGACAGGTGATGTGCATAACATTGATCATCTCACTACAATGGTACTTGTGAAGTGGTGGGATAGATTAGGTGGTATGTGAGGTGGAAGTTCTTGAAGGCCAGGCTGAGGCAGAGGCTGGGGACGCACCAGCTTCAGGGCACACAGCACTGATGGTGCGCCCATGCCCCGCCCGGTAACTTGGAGAGTCATAAGAGGAGTGCTGTAAAAGTGCTTCTCACCTCTCCTGTCTACGTTGGAATCTTCAGCCTCAGCATCTCCTCTCTATGTCTTCCTCTAGTGGTGATGCTGCAAGATTTGCGATAGGTGTACCTAAGCTGGGGCCAAAGGAAAAATGTATACATACCTGGAGCTTCTTCCAGCCTGATTGCTCCCTCGTCATCCTCATTTGACCCCCTGGTTCATTCACAACTGGCCCCGGTAAGTCATCCAGTCAGGGCCAGTTGGTGCAGGCACGGCCAGGCCACGCAAGTGCAGTATGCCCCGGACCGGAGTACTTTCTGGGGCAATTTGTAGAGGATCCAGGTGGCGA
This sequence comes from Hyperolius riggenbachi, assembly GCF_040937935.1. Lineage (NCBI taxonomy): Eukaryota > Metazoa > Chordata > Amphibia > Anura > Hyperoliidae > Hyperolius > Hyperolius riggenbachi. Next base: position 123,191,355 of record NC_090648.1, on the reverse strand, counting down.
CTGAGGTCGACGAGGGAGCGATCAGGCTGGAGGGGGCTGGAGGAAGCCCCAGGAATGAATACAATTTTTTTTGGCCCCATCTCAGGTTTAGTTGAAGAGAACCCAGTGTCGGGAGGACAGGTGAGTAGCACTTTTACAGTGCACTCTGCAATTGTTTCTCTTTAGTGCTGGAGAATCTTGCCCTAGCCCTGCGTCAAGGAGATTTGTAGGATATATGGGCAAGCATGAGCATCTCAGTGACTTTCCCAAGGTCCACATTGGTTGGTTAGACTTGGTTTTGGGAACTATTAAAAATGGCAAGCTTTGTGTTCCTGGTATGCAGTGACTGATACCTACCAAAAGTGGTCCAAAAAGAACAGCCAGTGAACTGGTAATTAGTGATCCATGGATTCGACAAACACGACTATGGTTAAAAAAAAATCCGGAACCGTCATGATTGCTTTCGAATTTTAAACTAAAACACGGATTCGAAACGGATTTTTGCCATGGCTGAGTCAATCACGACTATTCACAACCCGTGATCCGGATTTTCTTTTAAAGTTTATAGCAAAGGTGATAAAGGGGCTACAACGTAAACAAAAAAAAAATCAAAAAGGACTTTAAGTTTTTGAGAAAATGGACTTTAAAGTGAAATCAACACTTGAAATGCTGCTAGTAATTGGTAATAATTGTTTTTAAACAGGTAAATACACTTTAAGCAATCACAGAGGTGACGGTGAGCCCCAGTGACACCTTGCGGTGGTGGTACCACTGGAGGAGGATGAGAAAAGTGGGCAACGCCACAAAAAAACCCCAATGCTTTTATTTTTTTTTCTCCTTGCAGCAATAGCAATGACGTGACAGCAGAGTTGTAAATGGACCCTGGCATTGGGAACGCAGACTTTAGTAGCGAGTCAGGAGGACTAGCGGTCACTGCGGCAGCACAGAAAGACCATGGCACCTCACTGGTAGTACCACAGTATGATAATGCTGCTTAAAAAATTATATGCATCCGTGGACCCTGGCGTTGGGAACACAGACTTTAGTAGTGAGTCAGGAGGACTAAGCAGTCAGTGCGGCAGCACAGAACGACCATGGCACCTCACTGGTAGTACCACAGCCCAAAAAATTAACCAAGGCAGGCAGGTTCTAACTTGCTTTGGAAAGGCAGGCATGATTAAATTGCAGCAGCCACTTCATGTCCCCCTGGCACCAATAATAGGGGCAAGGAAGTCACCTTCCACCCAAGCCTGGTTTATTTTTAGGAAGGTGAGTTTGTCCACAGAGCGTGGGACAGCTGAGAGTGCTTCTCGGTGACCACGCCACCGGTCGCACTGAACCATCTCTTGGAGAGGACACTGGAAGGCAGGACAGGACTTCCAGGAGTCGCTACTGGGCAAGCTCACTCCAGATGTCCAGTCTTTTGACCCAGTACTCCATGGGGTCCACGGGGCTGTCGCCGGTGTCAAGCCCGGTGAATGACCCCATGTAGTCAGACACCATGCTGGTGGTGGTTGGAGGAGGATGCTGTGTCTGCTGGCACCTCTGTTCTGGGCATCTGCACTGCATACAGGCTCTTGCTTAGGCTCAGCAGGTCTCCAGGGTGCCGTCTGCTGCTGCTGCTGGTGGCGGTCTCAGGCACCTGTTGCTGGGTTGGCAGAACAGCAGCAGTGGGGGTGGAAGGCTGGAGGGATGCTTCCAGTAGACTGCGTACAAGGGCCTCCTGCAACTCCATTGTGCGTTGCACGGTGGTGGATGTCGTCATGAACTCTCCCAGCTTATCTGCGTGCACTATGTGCACAGCAAACTAAACGGTTGCACGCTAGGAGCACAGTACAATGTCACTGACTTAACTTAGTGACTGAACAACAGTGGCAGTGACTGTCTGCAAGTAGTAACTGAAGATTATCACTGGCTAATGAGCTAAATATAAATGATCAGTGATACAGTAAAATAAAATAATAAAGAGCACAAACAGTAGTGGAAAGCTGTCTGCGTGCACTATGTGCAAAGCAAACTAACAGCCAGGCTGCACACTAGACTAGTACCACACAGTAGAAGGTTGCACAGTAAGGGCTCGTTTCCACTATCGCGAATCTGCATGCGTCCAACGCATGCAGATTCGCACATGTAATGCAAGTGGATGGGCCTGTTTCCACTGTAGCGTTGTTGAGGTGCGTTTTTTTCAGCGGTGAAAAAACGCACAAAAGAGCCAACGAATTCGCCTGAGAGTGGAACGCATGCGAATCGCCGCTAATGTATTTAATAGGAAATTCGCATGCTGTTTTGGTATGCGAATTTTCATGCGAATTCGCATGCGAATTCGCATGAAATCAATGGAAAAGCACACCGGCATTGCCATGGTTAAATTCGCATGCATCATCATCCGTGCGAATTCGCATGCGAATTCGCATGAAAATTCGCATGCACACGCATGCAAAATTCGCCACAGCGATTTCGCAACGCAATAGTGGAAACGAGCCCTAAACTTAGTGACTGACAGTGACAGTAACTGCAACTAACTGAAGTTAATCACTGGCTGGCTGGCTGGCTCATCTAGCTAAAAAGTATGCAGTACAGCAGTATAAGCAGTCAGTGGCGTAGCCAAGGAGCTGTGGGCCCCGATGCGAGTTTTACAATGGGGCCCCCCAAGCACTCTATACATAAAAATTGATACGGCACACCAAAACCTGCCAAGTGCAAGAAGGGGATGGGGAGCAGTTTGTTAATGATTACCACTATTCAAAGTATCTATAGAAGTGATTATTATGAGCACAGGACCTATAGAGAGCTAATCCTGTAGTTGAGGGAGGGCCCTTTGGGGCCCCTTTGGCCCAAGGGCCCCGATGCGGTTGCTACCTCTGCAACCCCTATTGCTACGCCACTGTAAGCAGTCTGAAACTGCTTGCCCCCCTGCCCTGCACTAAGCACAGTAATCACTAGTACACTCTCTCACTATGACTACACTCACTGACTACAGTTAACTGCAATAATAAATCACTAACAGGCTAGCTACCTAAATACAACTGTCAAAAACACTATTAGAGCAATGTTAGGAGTAAAAACGCTATGTTTTTCACGCTATAACACTCTCGCTGAAGCAACAAAGGCCTGGAGATGATCCTCTCAGTGCCACAGTCTAGCAAGGATGGAGCTGGCTTCAATGGCCGCTGCTTTATATACAGGAGGGGAGGGCATAGCCTCCCCTCTTATGATTGGTTGCTAGGGCCTGGCTGAGGGCCTCTGATTGGCCCAGGGAAGTAATTTCTGCCCATTTCCGCTAATCACGAGCTAACCACGGCTTCCCTGCCGCATTCACGATCATGAATGGATCCGGATATACAAAATCACGCCTCTCGTGGCTGTGTTCCATGGTTCCATTTCAATCCACAGGTCCGGATTTCGAAGCCGAAAAGTCAAAAAATGCTTGTGAATCATGGGTTATCCATGATCACGAATTAAATCCGAGCACCACTACTGGTAGTAGGAGTATCGGTGGGCAGCACTTATTGATTTGTGTGGCCTGATACAGGAGAGCAAACATATATTGCTGAAAAGTAAAAAAAAAATGTTTTTAAATTGCTGGCTATAAGAGACACATGTCAGAACACACAGTGCATCACAGGCAGCTTGCTGTGTGTGAGGCTGCTTAGCTGCAGACAAATTATTGACACATTCAATTCAGACTTGACCCTTGAGTGGGATAATTCTCCAGATTTTGTGTTTATTTGTTATTGCAGTTCTACAGCATAGCAGAACAGCACAATGTTTCAGCCCTTTGTCAAGTGCTTCTGGGCGCACAGCCTGAAAAGTTGTGCTGGTCTTTTTATGCTTTACATAAACCGCAATTACAAATAAAAGCAAAATATGGAGCATTATTCCACACAAGTGAGTTTGAATTGGATTTTTCTACCAATACATGTTACATAGGAGGCTTGATGGAACTCTAACCACAGTGTGTACTCCCCATGAAACACGGATTCACCTGAGGCCCGTGGACAACTACGTTGCATAACTGGACTAGTCAGAGTGCTCATGATGGCCACCAAAGGTGCCTACAATAGTCCCACGAGGGCCTGAGTTTGACCATGGAACAACGGGAGAAAGTTAAACAGACAGTTTTCATAAAATGTTGTGGACTGTGTAAGCAGGGACATGGCAATAGTTGTAGCAGGAGCTATGGGGCCCAATAAGAGATGGGAATGGCTTTTGTGCTTGACCCGTTCACTGCTCTTTTTAATTTGTAATGTTCCTCTGCCTTTTCCCCAATAGACTAGACATGGTGGAGGTAACAACGCGGAAGACAAGCAGTATGGAAACTAGGGAAATCAGTGGATATTCACAGCTACAGAGACGGCAGGATAAGTGTGCTGAGTGTTGTAGCCTTTACTAATAAACCCGCTGGCCTCTGATTGGTTGGGTCACTTCTTCCAGCCCCTAGAAGTCACCTGGGCCACCATTGCAGCTCTGGTCCTCTCCAGGGTCCCGCTGGCAGGCTGTAAGGATCGCCGACTCCTGATGGGTCAGTGTATTCTGCGCATGCATGGGCTTTCGCCTGCCCCAGGCAAGACTGCACCCATGGCACCAGGAGCGCATTGCACCAGCACAGTGCGTTCCTGACGATGTTGGTGCATGCGCAAAAGGCGCCGACCCATCTGGGGTTGGCAATCCTTACAGGCTGCCAGTGGGAGCACGGAGAGGACCGGATCGGCGGCGAGGGACCCAAATGACTTCTAGAAGCTGGAAGAAGCTCCAGGTAAGTAAATCTACATTTCTTTTTTGGCCTTGTGAGTACATTAAGATTGGGAACTGGAGGATACGTTTGAAAGATGTGTGTAAACTTCCCTCCATCCCATTCTGTGATGATGCGTGCTGGGACAGCGCAAGATTGCACTTTGATGTGACCTTGTAAGTGTTTCCTCCTAAGAAACTGAACTGCGATATATTAAAGGGCACCTGAACTGAGAGGGATATGGAGGCTGGCAGATTTATTTCCTTTTAAACCATGGCAGTTGCCTGGATGTCCTGCTGATATCTTTTGCTGCAGAAGTATCTGGATCACACACCTGAAACAAGCATGCAATCTGACTAGATTATGTCAGACTTCAGTCAAACATGTGATATGCATGCTTGTTCAGGGTCTATGGCAAAAAGTATTTGAGTCACAGGCTCAGGGGGACAGCCAGGCAACTTATATTGTTTTAAAAAAAATATATATATGTATGGCAGCCTCCATATTACACTCACCTTGGGTTCCCTTTAAGGACCTGCATTAAAGTATTTGCGATTTGTGAAACTGGTGCCTGGCCCTATCCTTCTGGAGAATTGTGAATGAGTTACTTTCAGCTGTTGAGCACAGTTCGGACTTCGGGACCTCCAAGGGGTGATGGTCAGTGATACATTACTGAGTGCCACCTGTACTGATATTCCTTATCGTATTCAGACAGATAAGAGAGCTGTATACAGTGTTGTGACTGCTGCTGTCAGAGAAGTATTTGTACCAACAGGCAGCGCCAGGCAGTTCTCAGATGCTGCTGCCCAAACTCACTATGGATTTCAGCTGTAAGTAATAAGCGATCACTTATTACTGGAAAAGGTAGCGTGTATAAGTACACTTATTCCTAAGCATTATCCCATGGTATTATTTCCCCCTCAGACCTACACCTATCATGACTACTCACTGTGTATACTCCATTTGAAGTATAACCATAAGTGCTCTTGACTATTGGATAAGTTTCACAACCTTCTGGCATGAAGAGTAACACAAACATCTCTTGTGCTGCACAATGAGTTTCAGGTGTTTCAGGTGACTGGAGGGTGGCAGTTGCAAAGTTGGATTTAAATAAGCCAGTTACTACTCAGGAAAGGCAAGGAACTTTTATTTCATATGCTTGATTATTACTAAGTGGCAACAGCCAGTCCACCCCCTAACCCAGTGGTTCCCAACCTTTTTGAAGTCCGGACACATCACCCCAAACGCTCAAATCTCCATGATACATCACATATGTATAATAGAAAAATACTACTAAAAAACACAAAATGGATGAAAGAGTGCATTATCCCGAATACACTTCAAATTGAAGACTAGAACATTTCAGAAATATTATTAAAAATAATCAGTGAGACAGTTAGCTCCACCCAATTTGCTATTTGTAATGATTGCACAGCGCGCATTATAGCCATAGTCCATCCCCCCCCAAAAAATAACCGCCCTCAGACTCTGTATAGGTAGCCAGGTGTTGGTGCCCTCAGTGTAGGTAGCCAGGTGTAGGTGCCCTCAGTATAGGTAGCCAAGCATAGGTGCCCCTGTATAGGAAGTCAGGTGTAAGTGCATCAGTATAAGTAGCCAGGCATATGTGTCCCCAGTATAGGAAGTCAGGTGTATGTGCATCAGTGTAGGTAGCCAAGCATAGGTGGCCCCAGTATAGAAAGTCAGGTGTAGTTTCATCAGTGTAGGTAGCCAAGCATAGGTGCCCTCCAGAGCTGGCGCTATAATTAAGGCAAAGGGGGCAATTGCCTTCAGGCCCCAGAGTCCCTGGGCCCCCCTCCTTGCCAGGCAGTCAAAGAAAATGTCCACCTGATGGTGCCTGCAGCCTGTCTGACTCGGTCGCGGTCCGGAAACTTAGCTGCCATGCGCTGCGTGGTCTGCCCCTGGGTGCCGGTGGCTGTGCTGCAGCCATGCGGGCGGTGAAGAGATTAAGCCGGAGATGGAGAGATACATACCACCTGATCGCTCCTATCGTTGGTGGCGTCTGATCTCCATGGCTACCTTCCTGGCTCGATACATACATGCTGCGCTGCCGGTGTAATGACAGATAGTGGCGCGCGGAAGCAGACTTCCTCACTGAATATCATGCATGCTCAGTGGGGACATACATTTCCCAGAAATATCCCCGCTTCCATGCCTCCTACACTCCCAAAATGTTTAGGGTAAAGAGGGGACCCCCGATCTACCTCTGTGCCAAATCGCAGCCCCTGAGCCCCCGCTGGTTCCCGAGATAGATTACAGAAACCTATCTCAGGAACCAGCAGTGCTAAGGGCTTGCAATTTGGTACAGAGATAGTTGGAGGGATCCCATCCCTACCCTGAAACCTTCGGGAGTGTACATGGAACGTGGTGAGAAGCAGAGATGTTTGAGGTGTTTTACATGGCAGCACAATTAAATGGGAAACAGGCTCCTACTACACATGCGGGGCGGCACTATCTGTCATTTCACCGGCCAGGTGTAGCTGCGCTCCCATAGGCATTGACATCAGTGCGTGGATGTCCATGCCTGCGAGGAAAGACAACATGCGCTGGCTGCATTGATGTGCCTGAGCCTGACTATTGCTGCCTGTGCTGGACTGGTAAGTCAGGCAGGCAATTAATAACACTGCAGGTCACTTTCCTCTCGGTGAGGGTGGATGGGGCGTGTCATTCTTCTGCCTCACACAGTATATAATCCTAAGTGACAGGGAGGGTGAGGCGTGTCTGGAGATGGGGGGGGGGGGGTGTTGGGACTTGAAGAGACTGTCTCTTTACTCTGCCTGGGTATCCGGATCCAAATCAATTTGGATTTTAAAAAGGGGTATCTGAGCACCCCTGCCTGTCATAGGTAGTTACAGGTGTTACTTAGTATTAGCTAGCCAGAACTTTCCTTGGTAGCTAGAGGTGCCCCCAAGTAGATTACATGTATTATGGGTGATACATGTATTTTGGTTGATCCGCTGCCAAATTACGCATATTTTGGAGAACCGCTGCCAAATTATGTTTATGTTGGGGGAACCGCTGCTGCCAGATTACCACTATTCTGGGGGAACCACTGCCATATTATCAGTATTTTGGAGGAACCTCTGCCAAATTACATGTATTTTTGGTGAAATGCTGTCAGATTACATGTATTTTGAGGAGAAACACTATGGCAGAGCTCAAACTTCCTCGGCGGACCTTTTACACCACTGCTAAGGTCATGTATATTTGGCCCCACCCACATTCTGTTTGGTGACCACACCCATTTTCAGGCAGGGTTTTTATCAGTAAAAAAATATCCTTTGTCAGTAGATTTTGATATCTTTGTCAGTAAAAAATAACGTGAAAGGTTGGCAACACTGGTACGGGGCCCCATAATCTCCTATTGCCCAGGGGCCCCATGTTTTGTCAGTCCACCCCTGAACGACTCCATGTTAAAAATAGGCCTTAACAATATAGTATTATACTATACCAGGGGTGGGCAAACTACGGCCCGTTACTCTTCTTCATCCGGCCCGCAGATGCAGGGCTGGATTCAGTCTCCTCTCCATCTCTGCAGACTGAGCAAGGCCCCATTCACACTCAGCAACGCAATCACTTTCTGATTTTGCATTGTGGTGTTTCACATTTTTTGGCGATTGCATTTATTACTCTCATTCAATAAGAATTGCGATGCAAAGGCTAGGAAAATGCTATATGTAGCATATAACATACCGCAATAGCTCAGTGTGAGTAATCCCACAGGATTACTGGTGCAGCAGCGCTTTGCTGATCACCAACTGTCAGCAAAGAGCGAATCACGAGTAAAAATCGCACAGGTGTGAACTCAGCCTAAATGACAGGCTCACCGGCACCTCCCAGTGGCAATCTCCATGGCCACAGCAGTACATGTCAGTTTGCATATGTGTATCAGCGCCAAGGAAACAAAGTGGCCGCTGCTGAGAGAAGAACGATGTCCAGAGTTCACAAACAGGTAAATTATATATGATCAGCGCAGAGTCCAAAAACAAAAGACGAGTCTTCAACAATGAATAAGAGCAGGCAAATCTCCACCACAATAAATATCGGGGTCACGGCACAGCTGTGCAATCATGGATACCCAAAAAAGGGAAGAGGCTTACCAGCTGGTGACAACCCACATTATAAGGTTGTATCAACGCTTTGGTAGGACATCAGGAAGCAACAGTCTGTCCAGGATCCACCAATTCAGCAATGATTCATCTCACGAATGGATATCAGTAAACATCATAAAAAAAACAAACCAAACGGCAACTCTTAGGGCTGGAACCCACTAGAGCGATTTTTTTTCTTGTATGTGTATGGGGGGCGCCCCAATCTTTTGGATATAATGGCCTTGAGATCTATGCATTTTTAATGGATCCTACCTATGCTTTACCCAGCAAGCTTCACAAGGGTGTTTTTTTTACAATTTTGATACGTAATAAAGTTAATTGAATTTCAACCCTTTTCTGAGACGTCCATATTTTTATATATACATTGTTGTGACACTGGGGATGGGTGGGGGGACTGGGCTACCAATGAATATGGTGGATAGTAAATCCAGAAGATCCGCACACTCACATGTGACCAAGTCTGCTTTTTATTCAATTGACGTGACACAATTGCATTCCATAACCAACGATTCGTTTCGGGGCCCAAGGGGTCCCCTTTGTCAAGGCAATAAACAATGGTAACCCTTGGGGCCCCAAAACGAATCGTTTGTTATGGAATGGAATTGTGTCATGTCTATTGAATAAAAAGCAGACTTAGTCTACATGTGAGTGTGCGGATCTTCTGGATTTACTATTGACTGTCGTTTTGGTCCTGCACCTCTACAGTGGTGTACAATTCTTCCTCGGATTAGGGAATATGGTGTGTGTGTGTGGGGGGGGGGGGGACACTAGGCTACCATGGAATACTGTGGGGGATGGGGGGAACTGCCACCCAACCTGACATCAGGCTAGCCAGCCCAGGCTAGCCACGCCACATGCAAGCCAGGTAACTACCTAGTTTAAGGGACACTGCCTATTTATGTGATATGTTGCATATTATTATTATTTTTTTCTTGTGGGCATTATTTTTTTTGTATCAAAGTAAAGGCAGCTTCATCCAACATTTTTCTAGGAAGGCCTGCTTACCCCACTGCTAATGCTAGGTACACATTGTGCAAATTTCTGACAGAATTACGGTCAGATCGATTATTTCCAACATGCCCGATCTGATTTCCAATCGATTTTCCATAGAAGTGAACAGAAAATCGATTGGAAATCAGATCGGACATGTTGGAAATAATCGATCTGACAGTAAATCTGTCAGAACATTGCATCGTGGGTATCTAGCATTGGACTATGTATATATGGTTCATAACTACGCCCACATTATGTTGCATGGCTATGCCCATTTTTTCAGCGCTGAGCCCTTTCCATGCTGCAGGAATGGGTGTCAGTAAAAAATATTTGGCAGTAAAGTTTGAGAAGTTTGTCAGTAAAAAAATTATTTGAAAGGTTGGCAACACTGCACTATGGCTGCACATGTCATATGAGGCACCTGCAATGGCTTCTGCAGGTTAGGATTATCTCCTGAAATTGATTGGTTTCAGCAATTTGTGTTTATGTGTTTATCAACATGATAAGCACATGTAGCCTGGAAAGTGGCAGTTGCACGCTGTTTGTGCTTTTTTTAAACTCCACAGATCTGACTTCTGAGAATTCTGTTTCCCACATTCTGAACATAAAAAAGCACACTTTACTGTGTGACTTCTCTGATGATAATTAAGGTGTGCTTTCTCAGTCAAACATTTCCCACACTCTGAGCATGAAAAGGGGTGCTCACCAGTATGAATTCTCTGTTGATGATTAAGACTTTCTTTTTTGAGTGAAACATTTCCCTTACTCTGAGCATGAAAAGGCGCACTCACCTGTATGACTTCTCTGATGAGAATCAAGATATGCTTTCAGATTGCCCACACTCTGAACAGGAAAAAAGGCCGCTTACCTGTGTAAATTCTCTAATGCCTAAGCTCTGCCTTCAGAGAAAACTGTGTCCCACATTCTGAACATTAAAAAACTCATACTTTCCTGCATGACTTCTCTGATGACGATTCAGGTGTGCTTTCTGAGTGAAACATTTCCCACACTCTGAACATGAATAGGGTCGCTCACCAGTGTGAATTCCTTGATGCTTAAAGGGAACCTGAAGCGAGTAAAATTATTAAAAATAAACAAATAACATAGTTGCAAATGAATATTACATACTAACGTCACCATCAGTTCCTCTTAGAAGCTCACCATTTTCTTCTTACAGTGATCCCTTCCAGTTCTGACAATATTTTGTCAGAACTGATATATACCAGTTACTGTCAGTTATATATCAGCAGCTGTCAGTTACAACTGAATGTGCAAGGTATTGTCCATGTTTCCCTATGGCTCAAGTGGGTGATATTACATCAAGTGGGTGATTTTACAGTTTTACAGTGTGCTGACCAGGAAGTTGTTATGGGGTAATGGCCATTTTTAAAATGGAGGACGGAGAAATCCATTGATCAAAGTGGACAAATGGGACGCAGGAGAGGAGAACAAGATTGAGGAGTAGACTACACAGGAGGTACAGTGGCTTGCAAAAGTATTCAGCCCCCTTAAAGTTTTCCACATTTTGTCATATTACGGCCACAAACATGAATCAATTTTATTGGAATTCCATGTGAAAGACCAATACAAAGTGGTGTACACGTGAGAAGTGGAACTAAAATCATACATGATTCCAAACATTTTTTACAAATCAATAACTGCAAAGTGGGGTGTGCGTAATTATTCAGCCCCCTTTGGTCTGAGTGCAGTCAGTTGCCCATAGACATTGCCTGATGAGTGCTAATGACTAAATAGAGTGCACCTGTGTGTAATCTAATGTCAGTACAAATACAGCTGCTCTGTGACGGCCTCAGAGGTTGTTTAAGAGAATATTGGGAGTAACAACACCATGAAGTCCAAAGAACACACCAGACAGGTCAGGGATAAAGTTATTGAGAAATTTAAAGCAAGTTTAGGCTACAAATAGATTTCCAAAGCCTTGAACATCCCACGGAGCACTGTTCAAGCGATGATTCAGAAATGGAAGGAGTATGGCACAACTGCAAACCTACCTAGACAAGGCCGTCCACCTAAACTCACAGGCCGAACAAGGAGAGCGCTGATCAGAAATGCAGTCAAGAGGCCCATGGTGACTCTGGACGAGCTGCAGAGATCTACAGCTCAGGTGGGGGAATCTGTCCATAGGACAACTATTAGTCATGCACTGCACAAAGTTGGCCTTTATGGAAGAGTGGCAAGAAGAAAGCCATTGTTAACAGAAAAGCATAAGAAGTCCCGTTTGCAGTTTGCCACAAGCCATGTGGGGACACAGCAAACATGTGGACGAAAGTGCTCTGGTCAGATGAGACCAAAATGGTACTTTTTGGCCAAAATGCAAAACGCTATGTGTGGCGGAAAACTAACACTGCACATCACTTAGAATGCACCATCTCCACTGTCAAATATGGTGGTGGCAGCATCATGCTCTGGGGGTACTTCTCTTCAGCAGGGACAGGGAAGCTGGTCAGAGTTGATGGGAAGATGGACCATATGGAGCCAAATACAGGGCAATCTTGGAAGAAAACCTCTTGGAGTTTGCAAAAGACTTGAGACTGGGGTGGAGGTTCACCTTCCAACAGGACAATGACCCTAAACATAAAGCCAGGGCAACAATGGAATGGATTAAAACAAAACATATTCATGTGTTAGAATGGCCCAGTCAAAGTCCAGATCTAAATCCAATCGAGAATTTGTAGCAAGATCTGAAAACTGCTGTTCACAAACGCTGTCCATCTAATCTGACTGAGCTGGAGCACTTTTGCAAAGAAGAATGAGCAAATAATTCAAACTCTAGATGTGCAAAGCTGGTAGAGACATACCCTAAAAGACTGTCAGCTGTAATCGCAGCAAAATGTGGTTCTACAAAGTTTTGATTTAGGGGGCTCAATAATTACGCACAACCTGCAGTTATTGATTTGTAAAAAAATGTTTGGAATCATGTATGATTTTTGTTCCACTTCTCATGTGTACACTTTGTATTGGTCATTAACGTGGAATTCCAATAAAATTGATTCATGTTTGTGGCAGTAATGTGACAAAATGTGGACAACTTCAAGGGGACCGAATACTTTTGCAAGCCACTGTAAGTATGACCTGTATATGGTTATTTTAACTTTTTATTTTCAGTTCAGGTTCTCTTTAATAAGAAGTGACTTCAGAGTAAACTGTTTCCTACATTCTGAATATGAAACATCGCCCTTTCCTTTATGGCTTATCTCATGATAATTAAGTTGTGCTTTCTGAGTAAAACATTTCCCACACTCTGAACATGAATAGGGACACTCACCTGTGTGAATTATCTGATGCTTAATAATATCTGATTTCAGAGAAGACTGTTTCCCATATTCTGAACATGAAAAATTACGCTTTCCTGTTTGCCTTCTCTGATGATTGTTAAGGGTTAATTTGTGAGTGAAACATTTCCCACACTCTGAGCATGAATAGGGACATTCACCTTTGTTAATTCTTTGATGCTTAATAAGGTCTGACTTCAGAGTAACCGGTTTCCCACACTCTGAACATGAAAAATCAGCTTTCCTGTGTGACTTTCCTGATGACAAATAAGGCTCTCGAGCAAAACATTTCCCAAACTCTAAACATGAAAAAGGATGTTCACCTGTATGGATTTTCTGATGATAATTAAGGTTTGCTTTTTGAGTGAAACATTTCCCACACTCTAGGCATGAAAAGGGACTGTCACCTGTATGCCTCCTCTAATGAGAATTAAGGCGTACTCTCAGTGCGAACCACTTCCCACACTCTGAGCATGAAAAGGTGCACTCACCTGTATGCCTCCTCTGATGAGAAATAAGATATGCTTTCAGAGCGAAAGATTGCCCACACTCTGAACAGGATAAAGGCCGCTTACCTGTGTTACTTCTCTGGTGTTTAAGGAGGAACTGTCGCAAAAATCTTAAAATTTAAAATGCATACAAATAAAAAGTACATTTCTTCCTGAGTAAAATGAGCTGTAAATTACTTCCCTCCTATGTTGCTGGCATTTGCAGTAAGTAGTAGAAATCTGACATTACCGACAGGTTTTGGTGTAGTCCATCTCTACATAGGGGATTCTCAGCATGGCCTTTATTCTTTATAAAGACATTCCCTGAAAAAGATTTATACAGAGATGCTAACCAGCCTCCCTGCTCACCGTACACTTTTTTGGCAGTTGGACGGAGCAACGGCAATTCACTAAGTGCATTTTGAAAATAAAGAAATCCCTGTGAACACCCCATGAGGAGATGGGCTAGTCCAAAACCGGTCGGTTCTGTCAGATTTCTACTACCTACTGTAAGTGACAGCAACATAGGAGAAAAGTAATTTATGGCTCATTTTACTCTGGGAGAAACATACTTCTTAATTGTATATATTTACATATATTTTACAGTTTAAGATTTTCGTGACAGAGGTCCTTTAAAGAGAAACCGTGACCAACAATTGACCTTCATCCCATTCAGTAGCTGATATCCCCATTTACATGAGAAATCTATTCCTTTTCACAAATGGATCATCAGGGGGCGCTGTATGGCTGATATTGTGGTGAAACCCCTCCCACAACAAACTGAGGACCATGGTCCTGACAGTTTCCTGTGTGTGAACCTTGTTGCATTGTGGGAAATAGCTGTTTACAGCTGGTTCCAACTGCCAAAAAAACAAGCACCAGCTACTTCCAGTGACATTACCTGCCAGCAGCAAAAATGTCTCCATGTGATAAATGTCAGAATGTAAATCAGGGAGAAAAAATATTTTACAATGGGCAAACACTGACTAAATAATTTATACATAGAAATGGTAAAAATAAAGCACTTTTTTATTACATTATTTTCACTGAAGTTCCTCTTTAAGATCTGCCTGCAGAGAAAACTGTGTCCCACATTCTAAACATTTAAAAAAAATAATCACACTTTCCTGTGTGACGTCTCTGATGAGTATTAAAGATGGATTTGTGAGTATAACATTTCCCACACTCTGAGCATGAATATGGACACTCACCGGTGTGAATTCTTTGATGCTTAATAAGATCTGACTTTTGAGTAAACTGATTGTCACATTCTGAACATAAAAAAGCACACTTTATTGTATGACTTCTCTGATGATAATTAAGGTGTGCTTTCTCAGTCAAACATTTCCTACAGTCTGAGCATGAAAAGGGGTGCTCACTGGTATGAATTCTCTGACGATGATTAAGGCTTGTTTTCTGAGTGAAATATTTCTTGCTCTCTGAACATAAAAAGGCACACTCACCTGTATGACTTCTCTAATGAAAATTAAGATATGCTTTCAGATTGCCCATACTCTAAACAGGAAAAAAGGCTGCTTACCTATGTGAATTCTCTAATGCTTAGGATCTGCCTTCAGAGAAAAGTGTTTCCCACATTCTGAACATTAAAAAAAATCATACTTTCCTGTATGACTTCTCTGATGACGATTAAGGTGTGCTTTCTGAGTGAAACATTTCCAACACTCTAAACACGAGAAAGGACACTCACCTGTGTGAATTCCTTGATGCCTAATAAGAACTGACTTCAGAGTAAACAGTCTCCCACATTATGAATATGAAACCTCACGCTTTACTTTATGGCTTATCTCGTGATAATTAAGGTGTGCTTTTTGAGTAAAACATTTCCCACACTCTGAACATGAATAGGGACGCTCACCTGTGTGAATTATTTGATGCTTTATAAGATTTGACTTCAGAGCAAACTGTTTCCCACATTCTGAACATGAAAAGTCACGCTTTCATGTGTGACTTCTCTTGTGAATATTAAGGTATGGTTTGTGAGTAAAACAATTTCCACTCTCTGAGAATGAATAGAGGCGTTCACCTTTGTTAATTCTTTGATGCTTAATAAGATCTGACTTCAGAGTAAACGGTTTCCCACATTCTGAACATGAAAAATCAGCTTTCCTGTGTGACTTTTCTAATGACAGATAAGGTTCACGAGCAAAACATTTCCTAAACTTTAAACATGAAAAAGGATGTTCACCTGTATGGATTTTCTGATGGTAATTAAGGTTTGCTTTCTGAGTAAAACATTTCCCAAACTCTAAGCATGAAAAGAGGCCGTCAGCTGTATGACTCCTCTGATGAGAAGCAAGGTATACTCTCTGTGCAAACCACTTCCCACACTCTGAACATGAAAAGGCGCACTCACCTGTATGACTTCTCTGACTAAAACTAAGGCTTGCTTTCTGAGTGAAACATTTCCCACACTCTAAGCATAAAAAGGCGCACTCACCTGCAAGACTTTTCAGATGAGAAATAACATATGCTTTCAGAGTGAAAGAATGCCCACACTCTGAACAGGATAAAGGCCGCTTACCTGTGTGAATTCTCTAATGCTTAAGATCTGCTTTCAGAGAAAACTGTGTCTCTTATTCTAAACATTAAAAAAATCACACTTTCCTTTGTGACAACTTTGATGCTAATTAAACGTCCCTATTCATGTTCAGAGTGTGGGAAATGTATAAAAAAACTGTGTCCCTTATTCTAAACATTAAAAAAATCACACTTTCCTGTGTGACTTCTCTGAAGAGTATTAAGGATGGATTTGCGAGAAAGATATTTTCTACACTCTGAGCATGAATAGGGACACTCACCTTTGTGAATTCTTTGATGCTTAATAAGATCTGACTTCTGAGTAAACTGTTTGTCACATTCTGAACATGAAAAACCACGCTGTGTGACTTCTTTGATGCTAATTAAGCGTCCCTGTGGGAAATGTATCACTCAGAAAGCAAGCTGAGTAAACCATTTCCCACACTCTGAACATGATTAGGGACAAACAACTGTTTGTATTCTTTGATGCTTAATAAGATCTGGCTTCTGAGAAAACTGTTTCCCACATTCTGAACATAAAAAGCACACTTTATTGTATGACTTCTCTGATGATAATTAAGATGTGCTTTCTAAGTCAAACATTACCCACACTCTGAGCATGAAAAGGGGTGCTCACTGGTATGAATTCTCTGACGATGATTAAGGCTTGTTTTCTGAGTGAAATATTTCCCACTCTCTCAACATAAAAAAACACACTCACCTGTATGACTTCTCTGATGAAAATTAAGATATGCTTTCAGATTGCCCATTCTCTAAACAGGAAAAAAGCCCGCTTACCTGTGTGAATTCTCTAATGCTTAGGATCTGCCTTCAGAGAAAAGTGTTTTCCACATTCTGAACATTAGAAAAAATCATACTTTCCTGTATGAGTTCTCTGATGACGATTAAGGTGTGCTTTCTGAGTGAAACATTTCCAACACTCTAAACATGAGAAAGGACACTCACCTGTGTGAATTCCTTGATGCCTAATAAGAACTGACTTCAAAGTAAACAGTTTCCCACATTCTGAATATGAAACATCACGCTTTAGTTTATGGCTTATGTCATGATAATTAAGGTGTGCTTTCTGAGTAAAACATTTCCCACACTCTGAACATGAATAGGAACACTCACCTGTGTGAATTATTTGATGCTTAATAAGATCTGACTTCAGAGAAAACTATTTCTCACATTCTGAACATGAAAAGTCACACTTTCCTGTGTGACTTCTCTGGTGATTATTAAGGGATGGTTTGTGAGTGAAACATTTCCCACTCTCTGAGAATGAATGGAGGCGTTCACCTTTGTTAATTCTTTGATGCTTAAAGGACAACTGAAAAGAGAGGTATATGGAGGCTGCCATGTTTATTTCCTTTTAAGCTATACCAGTTGCCTGGCAGTCCTGCTGATCCTCTGCCTCTAATACTATTAGCCATAGCCCCTGAACAAGCATGCAGCAGATCAGGTGTTTCAGACTTTAAAGTCAGATCTGACAAGACTAGCTGCATGCTTGTTTCTGGTGTTATTCAGATAATACTGCAGAGAAATAGACCAGCAGGGCTGCCAGGCAACTGGTATTGATTAAAAGGAAATAAATATGGCAGCCTCCTTATACTTCAGTTCCCCTTTAATAAGATCTTACTTCAGAGTAAACGGTTTCCCACATTCTGAACATGAAAAATCAGCTTTCCTGTGTGACTTTTCTAATGACAGACAAGGTTCACGAGCAAAACATTTCCTAAACTTTAAACATGAAAAAGGATGTTCACCTGTAGGGATTTTCTGATGGTAATTAAGGTTTGCTTTCTGAGTAAAACATTTCCCAAACTCTAAACATGAAAAGAGGCCGTCAGCTGTATGACTCCGCTGATGAGAAGCAAGGTATACTCTCTGTGCAAACCACTTCCCACACTCTGAACATGAAGAGGCGCACTCACCTGTATGACTTCTCTGACTAAAACTAAGGCTTGCTTTCTGAGTGAAAAATTTCCCACACTCTAAGCATAAAAAGGCGCACTCACCTGTATGACTTTTCAGATGAGAAATAACATATGCTTTCAGAGCGAAAGAATGCCCACACTCTGAACAGGATAAAGGCCACTTACCTGTGTGAATTCTCTAATGCTTAAGATCTGCATCCAGAAAAAACTGTGTCCCTTATTCTAAACATTAAAAAAATCACACTTTCCTGTGTGACTTCTCTGAAGAGTATTAAGGATGGATTTGCGAGAAAGATATTTTCTACACTCTGAGCATGAATAGGGACACTCACCTTTGTGAATTCTTTGATGCTTAATAAGATCTGACTTCTGAGTAAACTGTTTGTCACATTCTGAACATGAAAAACCACGCTGTGTGACTTCTTTGATGCTAATTAAGCGTCCCTGTGGGAAATGTATCACTCAGAAAGCAAGCTTAGTAAAACATTTCCCACACTCTGAACATGAATAGGGACGCTCACCTGTGTGTATTCTTTAATGCTTAATAAGATCTGACTTCAGATAAAACTGTTTCCCACATTCTGAACATAAAAAAGCACACTTTCCTGTGTGAGTTTTCTGATGATAATTAAGGTGTGCTTTCTCAGTCAAACATTACCCACACTCTGAGCAGCAGTGCTCTGTTGATGATTAAGGCTTGTTTTCTGAGTGCAACAATTCCCACACTCTGAGCATGAAAAGGGGTGCTCTCCGGTATGAATTCTCTGATGATGATTGAGGCTTGTTTTCTGAGTGAAATATTTCCCACACTCTGAGCATTAAAAATGGTGCTCACCTGTGTGAATTTTCTGATGGCTAACAAGTCCTGCTCTTTTATTGAACCATTTCCCACATTCAGATGAAGAAAATGTTGACAATTTCCCAAAATTGGACAGATCCTTTGACCTATCGGTAGTGTGAGATGTTGGCTGGATATTTGGGGTAACAGGATGTGATCTATCAGTAGATTCCTCAGGATTGGAGGGATCTGTTGGTCTCTTCTCAAGCTTAAGTCTGTGATGTGTATTTCCAGTAATGGGGTTTCCTCCTGCAGAATATTGGGTGACGTCATTATCTTCTGCATTATAATCTGGAGGTGACATAAGATGTCCCGCCAAGGTGTTCCCCACATGGATGGTTGGAAATGCCAATTTCCAATTCTGCAGTAAATCCGCATTCCGCCATAGCCAATTACCGCTACTGCTACCGATTCCGCTACCAATTTCCGAATCCTCCGCACCGGAAATCGCGGAAATTTTGCAATCGATTTTGCATCGATTTTCTCAAAAACTATAAAGTTTTTTTGAAAACTTTTTTTTGCATCTTGTTCATAAGATTCTGTTTAATAAACCCTGAAAATTTGGTGTTTCTAGGACTTACAGGGGCTTTGCTATTAACCGCTAAATTCGGCGGATTTTTACAGTAATGTAAAATGCAGAAAATCTGCATTACAGTAAAAATCCGCCGACTTTAGTGGTGAATAGCAAAGCCCCCTTAAGTCATAAAAAACACCAAATTTTCAGGGTTTATTAAAATGAATCTTGTGAACAAGATGCAAAAAAAGTTTTCTAAAAGACCTTATAGTTTTTGAGAAAATCGATGTTAAAATCGGCGGAAATTTCCGCGATTTCCAGCGGAAATCCACCTACCGCACTTGTATTACCGATTCCCGCATTCCGATGCGGAAATGCAATTTCCGATCGGAATTTCAGAAATTGCATTTCCGTGGAATCCGAATGAGCATCCCTACAGTTGCGAATGTCTTGCTTACATACCTGTTGTTTTATTGTCCCATGTCACCCTCCTCCAAGTATGATAAAACTTTATGACTGAAACTCTTTTTCCTGCTGAGCAATGTATTGCCTTTTGTTGGTTATCCTCACCTCCCCCACCCTGGAGAATTGGAAGCCTAGAGCTAGTAAAATGTTGCCCTATAAATGCCTAGTATATAAAAACAGAGGTTGCCAGCATAAATGTAGTGGCTGGATAGTGTACTGGCTAAGGGCTCTGCCTTTGACATTGGAGACCAGGGTTTGAATCCTGGCTAGGGCCAGTCCTTTGGCAAGACTTCCTAACACTGCAGGGTGGCCCTTTGAGCACGCCCTAATGGCATACTCACGGGCTGCAAAAGTGGCCTGTTGCCAGCACACGTGAGCGTGTGCGCGACAGGCCAGCGACAGCTCGTCGCCAGGTCCCTCCGCGTACACACGCGGAACAGGGACCAGCGGTGCGACGGAAGCTGTCGCCGACGTTCCTCCTCCCCCTGCCGGAAGCTCCGTATACTTCATGGAGGTTGCTGTTGCTAGTCCGCGTACTCACGCGGACTAGCGACAGTTGCGGCGGTGACTGTCGCCATGCGATTGAAACTTTCAATCGCCTGGCGACATCAGCGACGGGTGACAGTTTGGGGTGCGTGCGCGCGCAACGCCGTATACTCACGGGCGACCTGTCGCCACAACACGTGTGCGCCGCGTGTTGCGGCGACAATTGTAGCCCGTGAGTATGGGCCATAAGGCTCCTTTTACACTTAATCAGTTGCTCTCAGTTATAACTGAAAGAATGTTAGGATTAAATTCTCCCGTGTGTGGGATAGATGGTTGGCATTTTTACAGCATTTTTTGGCATCTTGAAAGGTACAGATTACACCCAACATGAGGATACATTTTGCTGCTGCTTGGTATTTACAAATACTGAAAAAACACTAAATACATGCCAGACAAAAATGTGTGTTTTTAGTATCCTGCTTTAAAGGGCAACTATAGTGAGAGGGATATGGAGGCTGCCATTTTTAATTCCATTTAAGCAATACAAGTTGCCTGGCTGTTCTGTTCCTCTGTCTCTAATACTTTTAGCCATAGACCCTGAACAAGCATATGACCTCTGGTCAAAAATCAAATCCTTACCTAAGGAGAGGGAATCCTCTGGATCAGTGGCGTAACAATAGGGGTTGCAGAGGTTGCGATCACAATGGGGCCCTTTGGAAAAAGGGGCACCAAGGGTTCCTCCCTCAACCACAGTATTAGCTCTCTACTGGTCCTGTGCTAGTTATAATCACTTCTATGGATGCGTTGAATAGTAGTAATCATTAATAATCCGTTTCCCATCCCCGTCTTGCACTGACACTGTGGTTGTCCTTGGCAGGTTTTGGTGCGCTGTATCAATGGTTATGTATAGGGTGCTTTTATGGCCCAATGTAAAACTTTCACTGGGGCCCATAGCTCCTTATGCAACTGCTCTTGATCCGGGTACCTGACTGCTGCAGAAACCCAGGGCCGGACAGTCACAGGACTCTGTCCCAGAACTGGAGAGGAGGTAGGCCTGTAATACCCCCTCCTCCTGCCTTGTGAACCGTAACACGAGTAGGCCTTCAACTGCTGCTTCTCAGTCAAGTACACCAGCATAAAGTACTTCTGTCGAGCTGGGGAGGCTGCACCTCCACCTAGCTCACAGGGGGCTAGCAGCGCCACACCACCACCTAGCCCAGCAGTGGCTAGCAATTCCGTTGCACCACCTGTATCACCCTCTGTATCACCAGCCTGTTATTGTGAACATCACCGCACCATCACCGGATTCTGCGATACTGGAGCAGGTGTTACCCTAGTTTGGTCAAGCCTTGTTAAAGAGGAGGATATCCTCCTAGGGAAGAACCTCACCCTCACAGGAATCGAAGGTACTCATACCTGTTGCCCAGGCCTGAGTTGTGAATGACTGGGGAGTGGGGTGTCAACAGCGGGTTGTTGGGGTCTTGGGTGATAATCCTGTTCCCACGGTGTTAGGCACTGATCTAGGTACCCTGGTGTGCCAGTAGAACTACTCTTCAAACACTCTGGAAGCTGGAGCAGGACTCTCTGCCCAAAACCAGGTACTGTGCAAACCTTTGTGGGGACAGGGAGATGAGGACATTGCATCTGCTACTCCAGTAGTACCTAGCGCACCTACGCAAGAGGTACTGGATGAAAACGTACAACCTGTTGACCATCATCTGTCTACTTCTGATTCTGCCAAGGTTAGTGTAAATGCATGTGTCAACAGTATCCAGGGAGATATGAACTGCATAGGGCGCAGAGGCAGAAACAGCATCTGCATTTCACCTAACTCTGACCTACCTCTCTGCAGCTGACTTCCTTTGTCACTGATCAGCTAGCTGATGGTACCCAGTGATTTCAGAGGGCATGTGCTAAAGTCAGCACATGATAGCCCAGTGGCCGAACACTTGAGTATACATAAAACCTGGGAGAGTGTAAGGGAACATTTTTATTGGCCTAAGTTGAAAGGTGATGTGAGAAAATTTTGCAGTTCATATGCTGTTTTTCAGGAGGTGAGAAGATCCAGGGATTCCCAGGGGCTTCCAAAAAGTCCACCACCACTTAATGATGAGCCCTTGTTGGGGGGGGGGGGAGTTGGCATACAAGCCTCACTGCCCATTGCCAGCAGTCCTGAGGACCAGCACATCCCATTGCAGTGGTGCAAACGCACTGCAAGTGAAAGGCCATGTGATGCAAGTTGTAATGGTAATGGACAACAGATTGTTCATATGAAACTGCTAAAAACTCATGAGGACCAAACACAGTATGTGCTATCCCTGTGCAGTTAGTTAGGACATGAAGAGACCGATCTGCTGCTATACTTGCTGGTTGACATACGAGAAATGGCTGATGATCTGAATGTCAACACCTACCTTCTCATGCTCCATTGCAGGTGCCATATCCATATCCCAAAAGCATACAGATATGTTAAATGAATGGGTTACCTCTAAATAGGCCTTAGGCTATAATTGACATGTGACTATTGTAGGATTAGACTGTGAGCTCCTCTGAGGACAGTCAGTGGCATGACTATGTACTCTGTAATGTGCTGCAACAGGTGTCAGTGCTATATAAATACATAATCAAAATATGGTAGGACAGTAAACTCTGAATATGGTAGGGATTAGATTGTGAGCTACTCTGAGGACAGTCAGTGACATAACTATGTACGCTGTAAAGTGCTGCAGATGTCAGTGCTATATAAATACATATAATCTTTTGGTAGGACATTAGACTATGACTATGGTAGGATTAGATTATGAGCACCTCTGAGGACAGTCAGAGACATGATTATGTACTCTGTAATGTGCTGAAGATGATATCTGTGCTATATAACTAATAATAATAATAATATAGTGGAAATTAGACTATTACTATGCTAGGGATTAGATTGTGAGCTCCTCTAAGGACAGTCAGTGACATGATTATGTACTCTGTAAAGTGCTTCAGAAGATGTCAGTGCTATATAAATATTGTACATAATAATAATTTGGTAGGACATTAGACTATGACTATGGTAGGATTGTACTGTGAGCGCCTCTGTGACATATGTGCTCTGTAAAACGCTGCGGGTGGGAGATGTCAGCACTAAATATTAAATAATATTAATACCTATGCTAAAGGCTATAATCTGTACAGGGCTTAGCTACCTGTGTTTTTCTGGCTTCTTACTCTGCTCACTAGAGGGCACTGCTTGTCACCCCTAAGCTGCTACAGCATATGTGTGGGCTGCCATTTGTCCTGATAGGCTGGCTGTAACATGGTTGCTTTATACATGATATTGCTGTGGTCAGCAGCTTATAAGGCTGATAGGTGCAGCTAGGCCTCATCTGGGGACATATCTGGATTATGAGGTGATGAGGGGCCTGAATATGTCAAGGGAGGCCGAGCAGAGAGAAAGGACGGTGTCCTGAGAGTATAATTGTTCTTATTTAATAATATTTTGGGAACTCTTCCCAAAAAAGTTTCATTTCAGTGATGGATAGTGTACAGAGGAGCTGGAGCGTCTTTCAAATTATAAATGGTGACTGGATGTTGATTGGGGGGGGGGGGGGGATTTCCCCTAAC
Source organism: Hyperolius riggenbachi (assembly GCF_040937935.1). Classification (NCBI taxonomy): domain Eukaryota; kingdom Metazoa; phylum Chordata; class Amphibia; order Anura; family Hyperoliidae; genus Hyperolius; species Hyperolius riggenbachi. The sequence continues at coordinate 123,167,350 of NC_090648.1, read as the reverse complement.
CGTAAATGAACAATTCTCACATTGCTTACTGCCACTATACTTGCATAATGTCCTTGACTTGTAATATACACACTGTCTGTCCTTGTATTGTTTTTGTTTGTGTTTGTTAAGCAACTGCCAAGACAAATTCCTTGTAGGTGCAAACTTACTTGGCGAAAATAAATTGATTCTGATTCCTGTCCCAGCCACAGAGAGCAGGAAGTAAGGTGACATCATTGCTAGTAGGGACAATAAAGTGAAACACGCTAGTGTGGGTGTGGAGCAGAACATCTTTAGTATTGAGTGTTTTTTACAGAATACCCGAGGTGAAGTCTTTTGTACAAATGGAGGCTCCGTATGGATAGTAGGCCTCATGCCTATAGCTCCCCAGTTCACCTCTGTCTCCCTCCATAAAAACCCCTGTAAGTGTGCCAAATTGGCTATGTCACGCACTACTGCGCAAGAACTAGCCCGGGGGGGGTATGGGGTGAGGGCTGAATCCTTGATCATGCTCCTGCTTTGCACATGCGCACTATGAGTCATTATGCAGTATGCATGCTCACGGCATTGGGAGCACGATCAAGGATACACACTGCCAGGTCAGCACTTACGCAGTAGTTCACAACCTGCCCGCAACTTACGGGAGTTTTCACACTGGAACAGAGGCATGGAGGTGAATGGGGGGGGGGGGGGGGCATGAGGACTCCTGCACATACATGCCTGGAACCTCCATTTGTACAAAAGGTTTCACCATGGGTATCCTTTTAAGATTACCGATTGTATAATGTGTCAACCCTTTAATACAAAGCTCTATCCCCCCCCCCCCCCCCCTGCACAGATTGGAGGCGGTAAATCTCTCAATACCTGTAAATCACTAGAGCTCTGAAACTCTGCTGATAGTACCCCCCCAACCCACACGTTATCCCACGCTTCTTCACTAGTGTTCCACCATTAACCACTCCCCCCCACACACACACAACACAACTTAGCATATAGGAGGGGGGGATATTCATGAAGCTGTAACCCCCTCCCCTTCATAAGGGCTGGTTTCCACTACACCTGATTTTGCTGCGATTTGATTTTGCCTGATCACAAAAGCCATGCATGATGCCTTTTTTCCTCCTTGTGTTCCTAGCATCCAGTGAAAATCGCTGCAAAATCACATTGTAAAATTGCATCAAAATCGCAATTGCAATTTGCAATTTGCAGTGAAAAACAGCCCTTTGTTGTTACATGCCACAGTGTCATATTGTTGGCAGGCGCACATAATTACATTGCTTAGTTTGCTAGCCAGAATATGCAGGGCAAACTCAAACTATTTTACAGAGAATAGGAGGTATATTTAAGCTACATACTCACCTCACGATGCAGGAAGATGGCTCCAGCCACGTCTCCCTGATGACAAGCGCTCCCTGATCCATCTACCAGCCGGCGGGTATGCGCAACATCATGCGATGTGACACAACAGGCGCAAATGAGACTTCAAGTGATCAAGGTACTTCACACGGGAGTAGTCGCGGATCTTAAAGATCCTATGCTCCATGACAGTTGTTATCACTGTGCGACACTAAGTGATGTCCGTGTGATCATGAGCTTGTACCCATGTTGTGAGGTCGCAGAAACGTCGGGAAAACCGTCTGAAAAATTGCAAGGTGTGTACAGCCTTTAGTTTAGGCCCTGCATAGTCTGGTAAGCAGATGCAATTTGCATTTGCATCAATTTGCAACTAACTATACCTGCTATTCTCTGCAGGAGTTAGCCCACGCAAAATAGTTTGCCCTACATATTCTGGCAAGCAGATGCAATTTGCACACCCTGTGCCTTCTGTTCTGCCAATAGACATTTCTGCAGCCATTTTTAAGACAAATACTTGCTTGGTCCAAGCACACAACTCTGTTTCTTTTATACAGTAGTCATAGGATTTCTTCCTCTTTGGTAGTGGTTGTGGGAGGGGTTGTGTGGATGGTCAGTGGCTGCAGCCAGAAGGGGTCCTTTGGACTTTGCCCCTCCCCTCCTTCCCGGTTGGTGGACATATTTGAGGTATGCTATCTGCGTTTCTCTGCCCCTCCCCCCCTCAGGTGCAGTTGTGACACTTCAGGCAGCAAGAGTGTGCTTGGGGCACTGCTAGTGCTTCTCCCCTTTCTTGGGGGCAATGGAGGCCTACATGCAGCACCCCTGTTAATATGCAAAACTATATGCACAACTATTTAGTCACATGTTAATTATAAGATTTATATTTACAGATGACTTATCTACCAGCTATATTTTATTTTATAGTAAATATGAAACTGGGAATTGCCAGGTACTGTATATACCAAAGCAGGCAATGTGGGCACCGCTGCCTCATAGGCCACAATGTTAATTGCGACTATAGTGCTGCCTAAGCGGTAATTTTTTTTTTTATCTGTGCTGATATCACTGGATATTGCGGAGGTGGGGAAACTAGGGTCGGTTAGGAATTGATAGTAAGAGGGTATAAGTGACTCTAGTGTTAGGTCAAGGCCACGGTCACAGTAACCATTGTGTTCCCTGTGACAGCAGGAATGCAGCAGATTGGGAAAGTGGCGCCCCACGTTATCTGCGCATTCCTTTGTATCGCAATGTACCTGACGCACTGTGAATGTCACATAGGTGGTGCATTGCGGTGCGGCGAGCTACGCTACAGAGCAGCAGTTACACCACACTGAAACACAGCACTGTGAACGTGGCCTTAGTGATAGTAAAATAATGGTAAATATCACCAATATTCTACTATCGTATTACCCATTGCCCAATAGTAAAATATCAGTAATTTTATCGATATTGTACCAGCGGCTATCCCTGGTGCCCAAATTACTGCAAGGCCTTTTTTCCATGTATGTGGTATACTGATAGCTTAGTGTGCAGATATTTATCTGATATTTCATACTCCTGTATTATTGATATTACTGGCACTGGACATGTGATTAGCTGGTGAAAATTGCAGAGTATTGATATTATGGATTATCTGACCAGCATTGCTAACAGTGCAACTGCTACTACTATTAAAGGAAACATCAGGCTAAAAAACATAAAATCAGCTTTACTCACCTGGGGCTTTCTCCAGGCATACATTTGAAATCGGCGCCGGGAGACTTGGGCGCAGGATTCAGCCGATATATGGCTGATCCTGCTTCTGCACAAGTCCGGGCCGTATTAATTACTATTCCCCCTCCAGGCCGCCATGGATAGTGGGGGAATGATATAATTCGGCTTCCAGCGATTGCTGGAGGCCGAATTATTGTGTTTTTTAAGCAACCTCTGACAGCGCTGACGTTACTCACTCAGCACTGCTCAGTTGTGATTCCCTTTGTAGTCTATGGTGGCGCCGGCCACGCCCAAATCTAGCAGCGCCGAAAATCACTGCTCCGTTCTCCAGCCCCTTGCAGCTGACTGTCCCATGCTGACCGCTCCGCTCTTTACCACCATCCCGGGCTCCCCGCACAGTGCAGAGGCCGACCTCGAGGTCGTCCTTACTGCGCCTGCATAAAGCGCCGCTGTCAATCATGGCCACGCTGTCCACAGCATACTGAGCAGGCGCAGAACTACTGCACCTGCGCAGTACGCCACGGACAACGTGGCCATGATTCACAGCGATGCTTCACGCAGGTGTAATAAGGACAAACTCGAGGTCAGCCTCTGCACCGTACGGGGATCCCGGGATGGTGGCAGAGAGTGGAGCAGGGAAACAGTAAAAAAGGGCGCAGGTGGCTAGTGGACAAATCGGGCGCTGCCATTCACTCCCATAATAAATATCGTTTACTGGGCGCCGAACAGGAAAAAAGGGCGCCCGAGAATAATAATGTTTTCCAACGGCGCCCAATGATTTTTAATGTTTTATAACTGCTTGTGATGATTTACGTTTCCTATTTCAATAAAACATTATTTTAAATGTTATCCTTACTGTTTGTAAAACATTATTATTCACAAAATAAAGCGATCAGTACGTAACGTAAATTGTAATATATTTTATCCCTTACTGTTTCTAAAACATTATTCTACACACAATACAGTGATCACTAAGGAGGGTCTTAGGTTTAGGCACCACCAGGGGGGTCTTAGGTTTAGGCACCACCAGGGGGGTCTTAGGTTTAGGCACCACCAGGGGGGTCTTAGGTTTAGGCACCACCAGGGGGGTCTTAGGTTTAGGCACCACCAAGGGGGTCTTAGGTTTAGGCACCACCAGGGGGGTCTTAGGTTTAGGCACCAATACGGGGGTCTAGGGGTTAGGGGTAGGTACAGGGAGGGTTACTTACTATTTTTTTTAAAACGTTATTATGCATTTCAGTTTTTAAACGGAAGATTAACGTTTTCACAATTGCCGATTTCATGCACATTATTTAATGATTTATAACTTTATAAAATATTATTTATAAACGAAATATAGTACAATATATTTTTAAACGTTATCCATGCTTATCGTTTAAAACCCCGCGCCCTTTTTTCCCAGCTCCCCTTTTTAACGTACGCGTAGATATTATTTGGGAATCGTGTCTTGTTGCTGTGAGGTTTTTGTCTCCCCCTGCTGGCAGGACTGGGCAGTAAAGGCTCATTTTGGATTTCAATAGTCCTCATTTATTTTATTTATTTTGTATTTATAAAACCCTGACTTCTTACACAAGGTATGTAGTCTTATCACTGTCTCACAATGGGTCTCACAATGTAATATGTACTATATCTCACAAAGTAATATGTACTATAGTCACAGTCCAAAGTCCTACTGTATTATTATGATTTATTTACTGTATATAGCACTGACATCTTCTGCAACACTTTACAGCGTACATAGTTATGTCACTGACTGTCCTCAGATGAGCTCACAATCTAATCCTACCATAGTCATAGTTTAATGTCCTACCATATTATTATTATTATGTATTTAAATAGCTCTGACATCTTCTGCAGCACTTTACAGAATACACAGTCATGACACTGACTGGCCCTAGTGGAGCTCACAATCTACTCCATCCCATAGTCATAGTCTAATGTCCTCCCATATTATTATTATTATTATGTACTTATATAGCACTGACATCTTCTGCAACACTTTACAGCATACATAGTCATGTCACTGACTGTCCTCAGAGGAGCTCGCAATCTAATCCCTACCATAGTCATAGTCTAATGTCCTCCCATATTATTATTATGTACTTATATAGCACTGACATCTTCTGCAGCACTTTACAGAGTACATAGTCATGTAACTGACTGTCCTCAGAGGAGCTCACAATTTAATCCATACCATAGTCATAGTCTAAATCCAACCATATTATTATTATGTATTTAAATAGCACTGACGTCTTCTGCAGCATAGTCATGTTCTTATGTCTGTTCCATATTATTATTGTTTTCCCACAACATAGGCCTGGGATTTTGATGGATGTATGAAATAGTCGTGATGAGATAGTAAGAACCTCTAAAGGACAGTGACGTGACTTTGTGCTCTGTAAAGTGGTGCAGAAAAGTCAGTTTGCGAATTGCAATCAGCTTTTCTAAATGATTGTAAAAACAAAAAATGTTTAAAACATTGAAAAAGTTCGTAAATCAATAAATGTACAATTTATCTTATGACGTTTCATTTTCTAAAAAAATGAGTCAGAATTTTCCACTGAGGCTGAGCATCTACAGACTGAGTGCCCACAACCTCCAAATCGAGTCTGGGAGACAGAAAGTGTCATTAGGGCCTTGCTGTAACATAGATTGTAGTGTAACTATTTCAACTAATGTACCCTTCCTAAACTTAAAGATTGTATACAAATGTAAGCAGACTGCAGAGTGGCGCAGCGGAAGTGTGCTGGGCACATAACCCAGAGGTTGATGGATGGAAACCGTCCTCTGCTAGGCATGATTTCATTTTTGCACCTCACTTTATCGCATGGGCAAAACGGTTTCCATAGCCCTGTAAGAGAAAGTGTAATAAGGGCCCTGCCATAACATAGATATTACGGTAGCTAAGACTACTCCTGGGCCTTTCTTGTAGTTGAAGAGATGAGTGAACTGTGACACCACACTTAAAAAAAACAAAAAAAAAACAGCAAACAGAGAAGCTTCCCCATAATGGAGCATTGGATTTGGTAAATGTGTTGTAAGATAAGATACAAGTAAGCTTTAGGCTTTAGGTTAGCAGGAATGGTTGCATGGCCACCTAGCTTTTCATCCTTCCCAGGCCAGCTAGGCTGGCTTCAGCCTGTAGTGTTGGTAGTATAGCAGTGAGCATAGCTGCCCTTCAAGCAGTTGACCTGGGTTCGATTCCTGGCCAATGTATGTGAGTGTGCTTTTGACATCCTACAAATCCCTGGAAGACAAGATCATCCTCCTATGGAGGAGGGGGGGGGGGAAGCTGTTGTGGGTGCTATATAAGGAATAACAATCAGCCAGGAGCAAGCCTACAAGAGCCTAACTAAGCTTTCCCTAGCAGAGTCTGTCAGCAGCTATCCCTTCACTAATTACTGTAAGCAGACGAGTGAGTAAAATGGCTGGAGAACCCTGCCTTTTATAAGGGGGTTGGGGCTCCAGGAGTGAGTGTGGTCTGATTGGCGACAATGTGCCTGCTGACTGTGATGTAGAGGGTCAAAGTTGACCCTAATGGTGCACTATGGGGGCGAACCGAACTTCCACAAAAGTTTGCCTTCGCTGGCGAACGCGAACCACCCAAAGTTCGTCTGGAACCGTTCGGGCCATCTCTAATCACCAATACTGGTACATGTTCATTGGATAAAATACACAGAAACAGGAAACACTAGAGGGAGGTCCCTGCCATTGGCAGGTTAGAATCTAGAGGGTAGTGGGGTGGAGACACTAAGGGAGGAGACAAAGAGGCTAGCTGATGAAGCGGTGAGCCTCCATTTCTAAGACAAAGTAAAAATTTGTTTAAAGATGTGATTTTGAAAGTATGTTTATTTATAGCTAGTGTTAGTTTCCAGGCTTGGAACATGGGCAGGCTGTGGGAGAGAGTTTAAAAGGAGAGGTGATGCTTGTGAGAAGTCCTGGATGCTGGAGTGAGAGGACGCGATCAAGATGGATGACAAGATGGTCTCAAGAGAGGAGTGAAGGTTCTGGGAGAGGTAATGTCTGGAGTGAAATGAGGAAATGTATGGAGAGGACAGCTTACATAGAGCTTTGTATGTCTGTATGTCTTTGAGTAGCATTTATGAGGCATTCACCGTTTCAAAAGAGTACCTGATATGTGATATGATGAGATAAACATGTATACGTACAGTGGTATGCAGCTGACAGTTCCTCTAGTCAAGTGGCCCACAGAGTAAAGCTTTGTACACACACACAAGAAGAATGTCACCCAGTGGGGTTGGTACCCGATCCCCCTGTACAGACGTGTTGCTTGCCAGGGGGGGTGGAGGGCATAGTTATGAGATCCCGTGGTGGGACTGGGTGAGTGGGGAAAACAAAGCTCTTAGCTGGCAATTGGCCACAACGATCCACCAGGGTGTTCACTTGCCGAAGCATGGGCCACCTACGCTGAGCTTCTTCTACCGTGTGTGTGAAGCTTAAATCCTTGTACACACTTTTAATTTCGATTGGCCAATCACTGACTAATTTTACCACCTCCATGTAGTATGAGAATTTATCTACCTGATTTATTCATAGTATTCAATAACAGTTGATCCTCATACTATGGAGGTGGTAAAATTGGTCAGTGATTGGCCAATCATAATTGAAAGTATTTACCAGCCTTAACATACAAGCCATAAAACTCTTGCTCGGAAGAGAACAACTTCTGAGTGCAGGGAATAGATGAAAAGGTCAGTTATTCATAGATGCGGGTTTGGAACACTAAAAGACTGTGTCATTAGCTGAGACATTAAAAAACATGAAACCTACTTTTTTAGGTTTTACATGCAAAATAAAACTATGGGATTCTTAAAAAACCCTATTTAGGAGTAAGAGGATAGATATACTTGTTTATCTCAAGCTTTTATGTCTTATACTTTTTTACTGCTTTGTAACTGTGATACTGAATTTTGTAACTACCTGTATGGTCTCATGCTCTACTAGCGCTCTTTTTTTCCCAGCAGCAGCAGTCAGGACCCTTTCACACCGGGGCGGTGCGGTGTGGTATTTTTACTGCACCCCACCACCTTGCAATTAAAGTCTATGGAGACTTTCATACTGTAAAGTTACGGCGTGACTTGATGGAAGTGACTTTTTCACTGCATTCCCGGTAACTACGTTACCGTGCAGCTTCTGCATCGACTTGCGACTATCTGTGCCAGCCCGGAAGTCATGTTAGTCTATGGTGACACGTGGATTTTAAAACAATTACCAATGCGATTTTTGCCGCACGCATGCTTGGAAGCTTATTTTTACTGTACACTTCTGGGCACTTCCGCATACCCAGAAGAGGCAAGCGCGCGTCACTTCCTGCTTGGCTGGTGGCCAGACAGGGAACACCGCATGAGTAGGTAGAAGACCTATTTCTGGCAGAGCGACACGGTGCGGCGCAAACAAGGCACTGCATCGCTAACGCTGGTTTACAGTGTGAAACCAGCCTCAAGCAAAGGGTTATCAAGAGGAAAGTGAACATTTGTGTTACAGAAGCCTATACGTTTTATGTAAATTCCTACATATGCAACATTCTATGCTCTGAAACTTGTGTGAAAGAAGCACCAGACTTTATCATATGCACTAATTGTAGTCATTATCCTGACATAAGTGTACCACGTAAAGCATGAGATATATTGTGAGTTACGCTAAGTGTAATCTTTTCTTATTGGTCAGTACAACTCATGTAAAATATGTATCCTCCAATTTTGTAAAAGAAAGAAACAAAGATATGGTTGATATGGAAAAATATGTCCACATTTTGTACAGATGATCTGTGTCAGAGAAACTGGACATGTCTAGCAAGTGACTGCTACTAGTGTGAATCGGTAGAAATCTGCAATTCTCAGTGTGTCCACTAGATGGCAGTAAAATCAGTAGAATTTAGGCTTTTGATAGAAAAGCAAAACCTATTGATGAAAGGCTGTCATTGTGTTCATTTAGTAATGATATTTTATTAAATTGTCCAGATATTGTTTTATATTATTCTATTATCAAGAAAGAGATCCTAAGGGCCGGTTCACATGGGCGACAGCTGGCAATCATGCATATCGTTTAACGCCGGGATCCACTGCGTCCTGCATTGAGATGAATAGCAGTGTTCATCTCGATGCGTTTACCTTTGATTGCACAATTGCCGTGGCCGATATTTTTAGCGTCAGCTGGGTTTGCGGTTCCATGTCCCCCTAGGGCGCGAAACGCAAAGCGATGACAAACCAACGGGAAATGATGCTTAATGCTTTGAAGCAGAAAAGCGTTTGGTGACCACGAAATGAGTCTGACATCAGTTGCCCAAACCCCTCACTGTCCAAAGTTGAATGTTTCTTCTTCTCAGCAACATTTTTAATACATATAATAAATGCATGAATACAATTGTCTGTTCTCTCTATGTTACAGGGCTGTACAGCATTGCATAATATGTTGGGAACGCAAATAAAAGAATATATTTCCCTCACCAAGCAAGTTAGGAGTATCACCCAGCTTTTGGGGAGAATTAGGGCTCTAGCACACTATACATGTTTTTGCCTATTTTTTAATCAATCTGACTGAACCCCATTGTAATGTGATCTCTATGCATCATGCTGACTTCACACTTGAGGTTTCTATTTTAAATGCAGTGTATGCATTTTTGTCACAAAAAGTCATGATTTGTAGTGATCCTAAATGGGGGATGTGAACACAAACAAACACAGATGCAGCACATGCCCATCTGCCTTTAGGCAAGCATGTATACAAACATGGCCACGTTTAATAGCGTTATCCCTCTCGCCTTGCAGCGCTGGGTCTCCAGTTTGAATCCCAGCTAGGTCAACATCTGCACTGAGTTTGTATGGTCTCCCTGTGTCTGTGTGGGTTTCCTCCAGGCACTCTGGTTTCCTCTCACATCCCAAAAACCTACAGATAAGTTAATTGGCTTCCCCTTAAAATTGGCCCTAGACTACGATACATACCCAACATGATACATACATAGACATATGACTATGGCAGGGATTAGATTGCGAGCCCCTCTGAGGGACAGTTAGTGACAAGAAAATATACTCTGTACAGAGCTGTGTAATATGTCGGCACTTTATAAATACTAAAATAAATAAAGCTTCTTTTAAACATTTCCAGCTGCTTTGCTGCCATGTTGCAGGTTCTTTAGATCCAAGGTGTGGCCTCCATGATTCAGACTGGTTTTTACAGGTTGCACACTGAGATCAGTGTAAGTTGGAGGACATAAAAAGTCTTAGGCCACCTTCTTCTATTGCTCCACAGTGCCGCTCTGATGCTCATGTGCCTCCAGTAGGCACAGTTTCAGCAGTGCACAGGGTCAGTATGTGCTCTCTGACTGGTCTACAGTCATGCAATCCCATAAGTCATGCAATCCCATCAGTAGGCAGTTTCAGTAGTGGACAGGGTCAGTATGTGCTCTCTGACTGGTCTACAGTCATGCAATCCCATAAGCAGTAAGGCCAGTTGCACACCGAAATGGAGCGGTAATCACGTGGCAGGGGAGCCTGGAGCCACATCACCACACAGCATAAATACTGCTTCATATGACCCTATACCATGGTACAGCCACAGGGTCATAGGCATATGCCCACCCCCCACTCAGTGACGTACTTCCTGCTGGGCATGTGTGCTGTGCTGCACCACGCTTCCACCATTCACACTCACTGCATCACCCATTGACTTGCATTACTGTATGATATGTGCAATAGGCATGGTTCATGGGGTAATTTGCAATGGCATTGCGTCAATTTCCGTCATGTTGCATCATGCCAACTATGTAAGTCTCTATACACTTGCCAGTCCCTTGTGATGTGCTACAGCTGGGGAGAGTACTGCACTGCTACGTACCGTGTCCAGTGTGCAAGGGGCCTCAAGGTGCCCATCTATGATACAATCTTGATTGTACAATTTTACCATATCTACTTAGTGGAAGGGTAAACTGAGTGAATATACTTTCATTGGATATTCTAGGTAGTTTCTCATATTGCAAAGAAGAGGTAAGATTATACAATCAAGTTTGTATCATTAATCGGCACCTACACTACAGCCGGCAATGATGGGTCCGCCGGACCCTCCCGCTGGGCGGACGTTCAGCCGACAGTAGTGTGTGTGTACAGCCGACAGTAGTGCGTGTGTACACGCTGTCAGCGGACTGATAAGGCTGTTTCTGAATGATCCGCCTACACACGCACGTACACACGCACTACTGTCGGCTGAACGTCCACCCAGCGGGAGGGTCTGAATGACCCGTCGTTGCCGGTTGTAATGCGTGTGTACGCACCTTTAAGCTATGATGCACAGCGTGTTGTGACACCTTCCTCTCACGGCCAGCATTTGGTATTTCAGCAATTTGTGATACAACAGACCTTGTGTGGGATTAGACCAGAAGCACTAGCCTTTGCTTCCCACATGCATCAGTGAACTTTCGGTTCCCTGGACTACCTTTAGTAGATAATTATCACTGCAAGATTGCATGCAACGTCCCAGTTCTGGAAACTTATCTAGCCATCACAGTGGTCCCTGTCAGTCATTGAAAATCTTATGCCTGCCTATTTTTTCTGCTTTGAACACATCATCTTTAAGAACTGACTGTCCCCATGTTGCCTAATACACAGAGTGGCCCAAAAAATTAGAGACACCCTCTAATAACGAGTTGGTCCATCTTTAGCCCACAATAGGCATCTTTTCCTATTTTTCTGTGATACCAAAGGCACTTGTGGTTGTCTTCTGCTGCAAAAGCCCACCCTTTGCAAAGTTTGTCTTGTTGTGCATTGTGATATGCTTTGTGATACACCTGCATTGAATTGTGCTGTAAGTTATCATGTTGTTGCCCTTCTGTTTGTCAACCAGAATAGTCCTTATCACTTGAAGTTTCTTTTCTCAACTGCCCCTCTCTAAACACCTGAGATTCTTTTGTCGGTAATCTTTGGATGATCCATGCTTGGTGACGAGACCCAGAGGACATTGAGGGAGGCCTCATTAGGATCCAGAGGCTTCCCTGTTAGGTAAGTATGTAATTTTGTACTCGAGCTTTGGCTCAGGTACACTTTAAATGTTAGCTATGTAACTTGTGTGGATAGTGGAGGAGAAGATTAGAGATGTCGCGAACCTCCGATTTTCGGTTCGCGAACCCCATTCGTGAACCTTCGCGGAAGGTTCGGTTCACCGAAAAGTTCGCGAACCGCAATAGACTTCAATGGGGATGCGAACTTTGAAAAATAGAAAAAATTATGCTGGCCACAAAAGTGATGGAAAAGATGTTTGGCGGATTAGGATACATGCCCAAAGTCCCGGGGAAAAATCTGGATGTGACGGCGACGCAAAGCAGTGTTTTAAGGGCAGAAATCACATTGAATGCTAAATTGCAGGCCTAAAGTGCTTCAAAACATCTTGCATGGGTATACATCAATCAGGGAGTGTAATTAGAGTTCTGCTTCACACTGACGCACCAAACTCACTGTGTAACGCACCGCAAACAGCTGTTTGCGTAGTGACGGCCTTGCTGGACTGGTGCGCACCATGGCCAGAGTGCAGGCCGTGGCGGTTTTCAAGCCCATATGGTCCCCGGGCTGTGGTAGCTCAATGATAGAACAACAGTGACTGTCCAGCTGATCACATTTGGTCTGTCCACAATGAAGCAACAACCTTATTATCTTCTTGTATGTAGGTAGGCATAGGTAGGTGTCCCAGTAGTTAGCTAGGCATAGGTAGGAGTCCCAGTATAGGTAGGTAGGAATAGGTAGGAGACCCAGTATAGGTAGGTAGGCATAGGTAGGTGTCCCAGTAGTTAGCTAGGCATAGGTAGGAGACCCAGTATAGGTAGGTAGGCATAGGTAGGTGTCCCAGTAGTTAGCTAGGCATAGGTAGGAGACCCAGTATAGGTAGGTAGGCATAGGTAGGTGTCCCAGTAGTTAGCTAGGCATAGGTAGGAGACCCAGTATAGGTAGGTAGGCATAGGTAGGTGCCCCAGTAGTTAGCTAGGCATAGGTAGGTGTCCCAGTAGTTAGCTAGGCATAGGTAGGTGTCCCAGTAATTAGCTAGGCATAGGTAGGAGTCCCAGTATAGGTAGGTAGGCATAGGTAGAAGTCCCAGTATAGGTAGGTAGGCATAGGTAGGTGCCTCAGTAGTTAGCTAGACATAGGTAGGAGACCCAGTAGTTAGCTACGCATAGGTAGGAGACCCAGTATAGGTAGGTAGGCATAGGTAGGTCCCCTAATATAGGTAGGTAGGTAGGTGTCCCCGTATAGGTAAGTAGGTGCCCCAGTAGTTAGGTAGGCATAGGTAGGTGTCCCAGTATAGATAGGAAGGGCCTGGCTGGCACAGTAATAACAATTACCAAGGTCCAGCTGCAACAGATAGGGCTGTATAATGTCAGTGAGCAACACACACAAAAAAAAAAAACATCAGGAAAACATTAGAGCTCTCAAAAGAGCTGTTGAGGGGTGCTATTTTAGCAATAACAATCAGCCAGGAGCAAGCCAAGAGCCTAACTAATCTTTCCCTAGGAGAACAAGTCTGCAGCAGCTGTGCCTACTCTGTCTCTAGCAGGCACACGAGTGGGTGTAATGGCCGGCAAACCTGCCTTATATAGGGGGGGGGGGGGGCGGGGGGCTCCAGGGCTTAGTGTAGCCTGAATGGCTACAATGTGCCTGCTGACTGTAATGCAGAGGGTCAAAGTTGACCCTCATAGTGCATTATGGGGCGAATCGAACTTCCGCAAAAGTTCGCTTGGTCCAGGCGAACGCGAACCCCCAAAGTTCGCCTGGAACCGTTCGCCGGCGAACCGTTCGCTACATCTCTAGAGAAGATGAGCTCAAATACTTGTAAACTTTCCATACAATTAGATAACTTTCAAAATAACTCCAGCAGCTTTTTTCTTAATATGACTGAAAATAGGAAGGCAACGTGTTATTTCTATGGTTTAAGTGAATGTGAAGGGTGCAGTGATCATATATTTCATCATCCCTTGTCTTTCCCGGTATGAAGACCTCCTGATTGATAGGACAGCAACTTTCCAGTAAAATTCAGGTTTTCAAACAAAGCTTAAGAATGAATGATAACTTTCTTTCATAGAAGACTCAGGTGCAGAAAGTGAAACCAACCCGCCAGAAACCAGTTCTTTCTTAGAGTAAGCTGATAGCTCCCAGCACTGAGTGGGTTAAATGGCCTGGCCAGGAGTCCATGAGAGAGAAGTCTCAATAGAGCCTGTGTCTTGGCTGGTGACTGATGACCATCTGACCTCTAGTCTTCCACTGACCAGCACATGAAAGGCTAGGGGCTAATTAAAAAGATAAAGAAGAGGAGAGGAAATTGGGAGTTAATTAATAAAGACACTTTGGCCAACCATCTGCAGATTCCCCACTATATCATTATGAAGACCTTTGAGCAATGCAGATACATTATAATTTGATACCTTCTAGCTCACACTTCCAAGGCTTTGAGGAACTTTATCACATTGGAGAGCTACAGCAAAGAGGGATTCTTAGGGAGACCTGAGTGAAAGAATTGAAAGAATACTGTCCTTCTCCTTTCTCCTACCAGCCAATCAAAATGCCAATCAGAACAGAGCACTTTTAGGGCAGGTGGAGAGATACCATCTAACACCTGACTAATTGAAGTATTTTTCTCTGGGCCATACATTACAGGTGAAACTCGAAACATTTGAATATTGTGCTAAAGTCCATTTATTTCAGTAATTCAACTTAAAAGGTGAAATTAATATATGACATAGACTCATTACCTGAACAGTGAGATATTTCAAGCCTTTATTTGTTATAATGTTGATGATTATGGCTTATAGCTTATGAAAACCCCCAAATCAAAATCTCAGACTATTAGAATATTGTGCAAATGTCCCATATTCTAGGCTCAAAGTGTCAGACTCTAATCAGCAAATTATTCCAAAACACCTGCAAAGAGTTCCTATTTCATATATTAGTTTCACCTTTTAAGTTGAATTACTGAAACAAATTGACTTTTGCACAATATTCAAATTTTTCAAGTTTTACCTGTATTATTATGAATTTATATTAGCATTTTCCATAGAGCTTCACAGAGTACATCTAACAATCCACATCACTATCTGACCCTCAAAGTTATTCACAATCTAATCCCTACCACATCACCACTACTTTCCCTAACATAGTCTAAAGCCAATTTGAGGCTAAACAAATTAATCAATACCGCAAAAACATCTACTTAAGGAAATTACGTTAAATATCCTGGTTTCAGCATCAGAAATACTTCCTATATCTGTGTATTGCTTTATATTGGTATGTAGTCCCTCCCTCCCACTGAGACTTAGCCTAGATTGTTTATTATGCTGGATTTTCAACCCCCTCTCGCAGAGATCACCTACCAGCAGTAAATATGTTGCCGTCTTTTCATGCAGTAAATCAGGAAGAGGAAAGATTTCACAATGGGCAAACATTGGCTATTTTATAAATTGATATAGTAATTAAATAAGCAATTTTATTCATTGTTATTTTGACTACAGTCCCTCTTTACCAAGGAATATCGATCTGCACTTGCTCAAACCATAATAACCTAGGTGTGCTGAGGCAATGTACAGTATATACACTGTGAACAAGAGAGAGCAAAAAGGGCTTGTCCCTTAAGAAATAGCACTAATCATGAATATGGTCAAGGATATAACAATACTTTGTTATGAAAAAAAGTTCCAAGTATACTATATCTCCACATTAAAACATAATTAAAAAAGAAAGCCCCTAAAAGGATGTCACAGCTGTTGCCAAATGAAAACAATAACTTGCATAAAATGTCATTTAATATATGCAGATCCAGTTCCTGACATCAGGTGAACCCAGGTGCATACATATAATGGCTATCATTCATAAAAGTGTGTTCGGTAACAAAAATCTGTGCGGGAAAATATTGCTTTCGGTATTTTAGACTTCTGGGTGGTCATTCATAAAAATGTCGCCAGTTGCAATTGCAGTGCGGTGATTTCCCGAAAAAAGGCTGTCGGTAGGCTGTCGGTAGGCATTCGGAAACAGAGAAGCTGCCGGAGTCCCTCCGTGCGCTGCTCTCACTGCTGCTGCTTGGGAGGTCTGTCCCATTCACTTGCATGTATTCCGCATGCTTATCCCTACTTCCAAGGAAGCGGTATTCCCTATCCTCATACCGCTTGCTCTAATCTTTATGAATTGACATTTTGTTACATTTCTTAAGAGATTCACTGCACAAGGCGGTAATTTATCGCTCTGCTCGGGAATGTCAGCTTCTCATGCGGAAACAGCCTTTATGAATAAACATTTTGCTATGTGCTCAGTAAAGTCAGCTGTTTTCAGCATTTCTGAAAGCGGGAATGCTTTATGAATGATAGCCAATGTATCATAATTTGGGCTAGTGTACCATAAAGTGCAATGTGCTGAACGTAAAGGAAACTCTCCCTCTTGATTGTAAGCCTTTGGCAGGGCCCTCCCTCCTTGTTTATCATATTTGATTATTCACTCTACCTAGGCTAGGTCACACTGGTCCGTTCAGGATCATTTTTCTAAACTTTTTTTTTCTCCCCCCGTTCTTTCATAAATGCATTTTTTGTAGCATATGTTTCCAGTCCGTGGAAACGTATGCCCAGCCATGGGGAGAGAGGCAGCCACCATGCTTGGAGGGGTATAGCAGGCAGGATGGGGTGGCAGCGGGGAGGGGGGACTTCCCCCCACCCCTCCCTCACCTGGGTCCCCCGTCCCCGCTACCCCTCCAGCTACATGTCACAAAACTTGTTACAATGTATAGCAGCGGCGAGCGGGGAGCTTACCTTCTCTCCACTTCCTCCATCAAATAGATCCCTCAGATTACGATCTGAGAGGGATATATCTTTTTGGTCACATAGACCAGTGTATGTCCAGCATAATAATAAAAGATCACATTAGGGCTCATTCACACTAGGGCAGAGCTCCCAAACCCTGTCCTCAAGGCCCACCAACAGTACATGTTTTGCAGAAAACCACAAACAAGCACAGGTGAGGTAATTAGTGTCTCAGCAGAGCTGATTAACAACCTCTGCGGATTTCCACAAAACATGCACTGTTGGTGGGCCTTGAGGACAGGGTTGGGGAACACTGCACTAGGGGATTGATTCACAAATGCGGGATAGCTGCTATCACAGCATTTATCAGGCGGTCTGACGCGTGCGGCGAGATGCGTGCGCAAAGCATTACTCTGTGTGATAAACGAACGTTTGCACGTGAAACACACGCATGGAACACGCACATGATCGCGCGCTAATGTTCGGTCTATCTATTTGATGGAATCCCTCCACACACTGTACATAGATTTGTTATATATTTGTTATATATTTCAGTATGAAATCTAACCACAGCATTGCACTGTTTGATGAACCATCGATTTCATACGATTTTTGCCTGCAATCCATCGATCAGTCAATATGGCGGGTAAGTTGGGGTATCTATTTCTAGCAGATTTGATTAAATGATTGAATCTGCCGTATAACTTTCTTATGGCCCATACGGGCGCGCACCCAGAACTGTCGCTCGTCGCTGATGTCGCCAGGCGATTGAACCGCTCAATCGCCTGGCGACAGTTGCCGCCGCAACTCCGCCGCATCTTTCGCTAGTCCGCGTGAGTATGCGGACTAGCGACAGCAACCTCTATTCACAACACGGAGCTTCCGGCGGCGGGGGAGGAGCGTTGGCGACAGCTTCCGTCGCTCAGCTGATCCCTCTTCCGCGTGTGTACGCGGAGGGAGCTGGCGACGAGCTGTTGCCGGCCTGTCGCGCACACGCTCACGTGTGCTTGCGACAGGCCACTTTTGTCCCTCGTGAGTATGGGCCATTACCATGCTGGTCTCTGCTTAGTATACTTTTTGTACTGCCCATTATAGGGTTAGGCTATCACTAATTAGATCTGGCTAATTAGCAGAGAGTAGAATGAGTCCCTTTGTCTGTAGCTGAGGATGTGTCAGAAACATCACCTGAGTGAAGAGAACTGAGGATAACATCAGTAACATCTCACCAATGCCTCTGCATGCCAGGGGGACAATCAAAGGGATTCCTATAACCCCTGCTGAAATCAATGGCATTTCTATCAGACTGGGAGTTACACAAGCCCACTTGTTCTGTGCACCAGATGCTGCAAGAACCCCAACATGTAACTGGACTTGGTACTTTAAGGTCTCTGGACTGTCAGGGATGGCATCTATTATGTGAATGGACCCTGCCACTGTGAATGTCAGCTGCTATGGGGGAGTGGGGTGCAGAGAGGACTGAGGCAGAGGAGCAGGTGTGCTGCTAGGCCAGGCAAACCAAACAGCTGCTTAGGGCCTCACTTACAGCAGGGGCCTCCCATGCTGCCAGTCTGCCCTGTCAGTGACATGTATGCCTCACTGCCACACAGACCTCAGATCAGCAACAACGTGAATAGTGGGAAGAGTGAAGCAGTGACCACCAGCGC
Source organism: Hyperolius riggenbachi (assembly GCF_040937935.1). Lineage (NCBI taxonomy): Eukaryota > Metazoa > Chordata > Amphibia > Anura > Hyperoliidae > Hyperolius > Hyperolius riggenbachi. Next base: position 123,148,864 of record NC_090648.1, on the reverse strand, counting down.
CGGATTTGTACTCTTTACCGCCCAAGGCCACTGTCAGCAGCCACCCCTCTTCAGTATAGATGACTAGATGACACCACCCTTCCTCCAGTATAGGTAGCCCGGTGACCCTCCCCCCCAGTATAGTGAGTTGGATGACCTTCCCCCTCCTCCAGTAGATAGTGTAATGACCCCCCCCTCCCCGTCCCTCCGGTATAGGTATCCTGATGACGACCCCCCCCCCCCATCCCTCTAGTATAAGAAGCCAGATGACACCCCCCCCCCCAGTCCCTCTAGTATAAGAAGCCAGATGACCCCCCCCCTTCCATGTAAATAGCTTGATGACCCCCCTCCCTCCAGTATAGGTAGCCAGGTGACCTTTCCATTCCCCCTAGTGTGGCCCCCTGCCCAATTGACCTTGATCCTGTGGTGCCCTAGGCCATGGCTTATGAAGCCTTGGCCTAAATCCGGCCCTGGTGACCACAGAGTACACTTCAGGTGTAGAAGTGGCGTTATTGCTCACTTCCTGCATGTAAAGTGTGTTGTACAGTTACTGTGCGCTGCTCTCCTCTCTTCAGGTCTCCACTGATCTGCAGGTCTACAAGTACTGGGGATGGGGAGGCAACAGGAAGCTCCATGCCCCCATGGACACCAATTCCCTATGTGGGGGTGGGGCACCTTTTGCTACCTATAAAGGGGGTGGCTATTTAGACTGGGGGTCACCTTGGCTACCTATATTGGGGATGGCTATGTATACTGGGGACATATTCTGGCTACCTATACTGAAGGTACCCATACTGGGGAAAGGAGGGAGGGCTTTTGGCTACCTACCTATACTTAAGGACTACTTTTTTTGGTGGGAGGGGTTATCTATTTTTATGGGAGAAGAGGCCTCTGACTGCGGGGTAGGTCCACAAATGATGTGCTGCAATGGCATAAGAACTGGCAAGTGGTCAATTCAGGTGAACATTAAAATATACTGCAGTATTCTCCCGAGAATTTTTTTCCAGCCGGTTGGCATGAAAAAGTAGCCGGGTGGGAAGTGATGACAGAATGCACGGCCAGCACTTCTCTGCACAACTCTGCTTACAGCACAAAAGGAGATAAGCCGATGACAGCCGGGTGCTCACCAAAGCTAGCAGGGTGGAGCACCAAGCTAAAAGAGCCTGGGGAGAACACTGTACTGGAAAGGGAAACATAATGAAGTTTTACTGGTGTTGACGCAAGCAGCATGACCGTACGTTGGACAAATAGAAAAATCTGCTTTGGCACTCATTGTAGAAGCAACACATGCATTGTGTACATGCAAATTGCTCTATTTGCGCAACGCACATTACATTGCTTGCATAAATGCTGGTAGAATTGACCTGTGCTGTGTGAGCGTGTCAGTTTTGCTGTTGTTTCATGAATCAGGGCCTATAATGTGAGGACCTTAGGAAATATACTAAGCCATGCGTTGTTCTTCTTACCTCTGAAGTCACAAAATTACAACTAGTTGCCCCACCCACCAGCTGAATCCAGAGAGCAGAAGAAGTGAGCTGTGCTGCAGTTTTCCAAGCACATTTGTCCCATAAAACAGGTATTCTGCTCATCGCTCCTATTCTTCTATTTACACTATGCGGTCACAACATCAGCACATGCCACTAGTGAGACCTACACACTTTTGTTATCTAATATCAGATTATTTTTACTAAATCTTGGCTAGGTTTACAGAATCACTTATTTTCTGCCATGATCTCCAGCACAGAAGAACACAAGTAAACAGACCCTGTTATGATTATAGTGTAAAAGCCTGGTACACACATCCAATTTTGATTGGTCAATGACTGGCCAATTATCTCACCTCTATGTATCATAAGCATGAATGCAGTGAACAGATTGTATAGGAATAGCTCTCATACTACATGGAAATGGTAAAATTGGCCAATCGCTGTCCAATCAAAATTAAATGTTTGAATACCTGGCTTTAGAAAGAAGTATGTAAAAGGGACAGAATCTGTGTCCCAAAGTGTGGGAATTTCCTTCTCTTCCTGTTCTGACAGGAAGAGGAAAAATCTTTCTTAATGCGCCTACCAATGATACAATCGTGATTGTACAATCTTATTACTTCTATGTAATATGGGGAAGTATCTGCTCAAAGTGTATTCACTCAGTTTACCCTTCTATTGCAGAGATGTGGTAAGATTGTACAATCAAGATTGCATCATTAAGCCTGGTACACACTTTCAATTATGATTGGTCAATCACTGACAAATTTTACCCCCTCCACATAGTATGAGGTTTTACCCACACAATCTGCTCATATCGTTCAATATCTGCTGACCCTCAAACTACATGGAGGTGGTAACATTGGTCAATGATTGGCCAATCATAATTGAAACTGTGTACCCGGCTTAAAGGGAACCTGAACTGAGTAAAATTATTTAAAATAAACACATGAGGTAACTTCAAATGAACATTACATAGTTACCTTGCCATCAGTTCCTCTCAGAAGCTCACCATTTTCTTCTGACAACGATCCCTTCCAGTTCTGACAACATTTTGTCTGAACTGAAATATATCAGTTGCTGTCAGTTATAGCTGAGAGGGCAAATGATGTGCCCGGTAATGTCCATGTTTCCCTATGGCTCAAGTGGGCTATGTTACAGTTTAACAGTGTGCTGATCAGAAAGCTGTTATGGGGTAATGGCCATTTTCTAAATGGAGGACGGAGAATTCCATTGATCACAGTGGACAAACAAGACGTGAGAGAGGAGAAAGAGATTGATGAGTAGACTACATGGGAGGTAAGTATGACTTGTGTATGTTTATTTTGACTTTTAATTTTCAGTTCGGGTTTTCTTTAAAGGTGGTAATACAAGATTCCAATTTTGGGGTTTTTTTGACCACAGAAATCTGATTGGTCAATTAATTTGAAAAATCAAACCAATATACAATACACTTATGATTGATATCTTTGCTAATTAAAAAACAAACAAACAATCAAATATCAGATTTTTCTTGAGATTATATTTTTATTGTTTCCTTGATCTATTTTTTTTCAATTCTTTATACAATCTATGATTTTTATTTAAAAAAAAACAGATTTGTTTGGATTGCGTATGGTAGTTGTTCACACCTAGGGGCATTTTCGCCTTTTTTAAGCGCCAGCAATTTTCAAAATCACCCCAAGGTTGGATTCACAGTGGTCGGTTGCATAACGCACAAGTTAAAATGAGTGTGAACTAAAATGGAGACTGGACATAGATTTTAGTGCAACGCCTGCAATAAGTGAGTTAGAATAATGCGTTCAATTATTGTGAACAAGTCCATAGAATAGTATGGGCAGTAAGTTGTCAAGCAGAATTTTTCTGCAATGCAACTGAGCACTGTGAACTTAGCTTTAAAGCGCTTGTGCAATGATTCCCTATGACAGTGTTCACATCTGAGCGGTTCGATTCCGATTCGCTCACCAAAGTGCTGCCTGTACCATTTTTGGGGAGATTTGCCTCAATGGAAGGTATAGAAATATCGCAAAGTGCTTGAAAAAATGCAATTTCCCCAGCGTTTTCATTAATAAATACATTGTATTTATTCATTTCCGGGTGAAAGAGTTCACTTCCTGATTGACGTCAGGAAGTGGAAAAACAAAGTTGCTCTGCAACAGCGCTTAGAAAAAGTGTTTTATAAAAAAAATCGCAGCGTGCAGGTAAGCATCAAAAATTGTGGAAAAAGTTGAAAAATGCTTGCGTCAGCAATTTCGATTTTAGATGTGAACAAAGCCTCAGTGCTTTCCACTGCCAATCGCCATTGTTTTCCCTCGGCACTTGCTCCGCATTTTTTAGCGTGAAGCTTGGTACACACTTTCAATTATGATTAGCCAATCAGTGACCAATTTCACTGCCACCATGTAGTATGAGGGTTTATCTACACAATCTGATCACAGTATTCCATATCTGTTGGCACTCATTATCTGCAGGTGGGAAAATTTGGTCAGTGATTGGCCAATCATAATTGAAAGAGTGTACCAGGCTTAATTGTGATGTGATTGAAAAGTCCCATTCAATTGTGCTGAATGAAAATGCTGCAGCAGTGTGCTGCGATTCAACTAGAATCCAATCGCAACGCAACCGCCGGAACAAAACCGCTGCGATTTGCCTGATAAGATCGAACACGAGTCCTGCGATTGCCAAATAAATTTGCATCTGCTCCGAAAACTGTTTTTTAAAGTGGAAAAAGTCCCTGAAGAGCGATGGAGGTAGAAATGGTTCTTTTTGCGCAGGAAGGAAGTCTTCGAATCCCCCACAAGGTTTTATTGTCGTCTTTAATGTCGTGCCCCTGAGAAAAGCAGATTTCAGGTAAAGCCAAGATGCTTCATGTCATTCCCTGGCACAGGATATAAGAGAAACCCTCTGCAAGCAATAATAACTCACCATTATCTGGTGATGCTTCTGCAGAAATATAAAATAATAATGAACCCCTATCAGTTCCTAAGCCTTGTTCACACTATTGAAAACTGGATAAAAACCCTCCTTGGGGGAAGCTGTAGCTTCAGCCCTGGTCTATATGGCCCCTCTACAGCTACTGCAGGCAGGTATAGGCTAGAATGGGAGATGTGGAGGATTCTGAGGCTGGGAAAGAGTTAAACATTAAGTGTTGTGGCGCGCTGAGGAGAAACTCCACGCCTAATGATTTCGATAATTGCCTTCCCATTTCTTCCCCTCTCTCTCCCTCTCTATTATCCCCCCTCTCCAACCTCACTTCTTCATTCTCCTTCTGCTCCCAGGCCTTAACTGTCCCGTGTCTCCTCTCCAGGCCTCACCTGCTATCTCTATCCAGTCCCCCTCCTCTCGCTCTCCTTACATCTCTTTCACTCTCTATTGCTCCTCTTCCTTGTCTCTAGCCTTATCTCTCCCCTTCTATTCTCTCTCACTCTTCCCCCCTTTTTTTTCTTCTTGGCGGATTTGCAATTTCCCTATAAAAGTGAGAATTCATTTCCAGGCTAATGCAGTGTCAGGCGGCTGTTTACTGAGCATGGATGATATATCGGGGACAGTGCATACAGAGGACTAGTTAATGATGCATTGAATTAAATCCTGACTCCTCAGCTGAGCTGTGCGCCTCCCCCTAGTTCTCAGGCTCTCCTCTCTCCCACAGCCTGGGCCCTGTCTCTTCCCTTCTCACCACTAGGGGAGCTCTTTGATAAAAAGGATTTCTAGACTCAGCCAGATAGGGAAGCCTAGGACAGCACTATGGCTGGTGTACATAATGGGAAGGTTGGAGGTAAGACAAGCAAGCGGAAGAAATACACAATATACCCGTTATACAATGACAATGACAATGATTATTATTTTATTTTTTAAATATGAAAATGCAGATGTTGCCATATTGATCAAAATAATGATTCTCCCATCTTTCTGGGTAAGATATTTGTGGTTAAAATGTGAACAATCTGTGCAATCTAAAAACCCTGCTGCACTATAAAAAATAAAGCAATTCAGGCATTTTTTTAATATCAAAAACACAACAATATGCCCCAATGTTTGATGGGGCCCTTGTAGGAAAAAAAGTCTAGGCCTCAAATCCTTTCCCACCACGATGTTGCCATCCTACCCACTCAGACCTCAGCCACAGGACCCCCTGGACTCTAATACTGACTAAACCCACAATAACCCTAACAATAACCCACCAGAAATCCAATACTGACCTCACCCAAAGGAATTCTAACAATAACGTACCCCTCTGAACTGTAATACTGTCCTCACCCACCAAAACCCTACTTTGCCCCATCTGTTACTCAACAGAACCCTAAGATTACCCTACCCCCAGCTGCATTCTAACACTGACTTCATCTACTAGAACCCCAATGCTCTCCAGCCCCACGTGAACCTGGACCTACCATGCCTGAACTCCAACACTGACCTCAGCCACCAAAACAATAACACTAATCCACCCCTAACAACACTAACCTCAACCACAGGGCCCCTCAATCTAACTCACTCCACCTGCACTCTCACACTGACTTTACCCACATAAACCCTAACACTATCTATCCCACCTCACCCATGCACACAGTTCTAGCCACTATTTTCACAAGGGCTCTCCTTGGGTGCTTAGGAAAGGATCTTTTTGTACAATAACAAGTTCAGGCCTCTTTTGCATAGAAATCTGAATCTGAACCGCGGAATTGTCAAGGAGTTCAGATTTCTGTCTGCCCGCCATTGTTCATGTAGTGCAGTTATTCTGCAGAAAGAAACTGTATCATGTAATGTCTGAGTGTGCTGTTCCAATGTGGCTCAGTATGACAGATGCCTCTCCACTGACCATGCTGAGAGTGAGAGCCATTGGATTTACCTGCCTTCAGCTACCCAGCCTCGCTCTGACTCTTGCAAAACCTTACTGTCTGCTGCAGTGAAAGAACTGAGTAGGGAAAAGGAAACGATATAACTGAAAAAGCCAAAAGGCTGATTTATCAAGACAAAACCAAGGAACACTGCAAGAAAAGCAAAGTAGCTGCAAGAAAAGCAAAGTATGTCATGTCACAGCTGCTACATAAAACAAAGATTCTGATTGGACATTTAGGCACTTGTACCAATTTTGCACCAGAGTTGATAAGCAAGGTCCAGATATTGTTTCAGGATATATAGTTACAAGAAGTCTAACTTAACTAAGGCAGGAGGATAGCTAGTGAAGACCAAAGAGATAGGTCCTGAGCAACAAATTACACAAATACTACAAATTATAAAATAATAATAAAAATAATAGTGATAATAATTTAAAAATATATGTTTTTTTAAGGTTAACAAATAAACTTTTAATTTGAAGTTATATTTTCTTTTAACCAAAATTGTAATTTATCGGGTTAATACAAATTTGTAGTAAGACAATACAATGTTGTTTTAGGCAATGATATTCCTATGGGGCGATCACATTGATTGCGGTGCAGCTTCCTTGGTCGGGGTAATGCACAGTATGCTGTACGGTTACAGGGCAACGAGCATATTTACAGTGATAGTGAGACATACTTCCATTGTACTGAATGCCTCACTGTATGATCGCACCGCAACGGTACCAGGCAGTGCGACTTTTCAGCTCCGTTGCAAATTTTTTGCAACGCAACGTGTGCAATGGGAAAAGAGACTAAGGCTTTGTTCACATCTAAAATAAAAACACTGACGCCAGCGATTTTCAATTTTGTGGGGTTTTTTTCTTTCGCCTCCCGGTGCTTAGCTGCGCACTTCAATTTTTTGTATCTCGCTTTTCTAAGCGCCTTTGCAGAGTGATTTGTTTCTTCCCTTTTGACGCAAGTCAGGAAGTGCACTCTTTGTCCCGGAAAATAATAAATACTTGTATTTACTCTTAAAAAGCGCTGGGGAAATCCCTATACAATGTGCTTTTTCAAGCGTTTTGCGATATTTCTATACCTTCCATTGAGGCAAATTGCCCCAAAAATGGTGCAGGCAGCGCTTTGGTGAGCGGATCGGAAACAAACCGCTCAGATGTGAACACTCTCATAGGGAATCATTGCACAAGCGCTTTTTGGGCGATTTTGAAAATCGCCAGCGCTTAAAAAAAGGTGAAAATGCCCTCGGTGTGAACAAGCCCTGAGTTATGTTTGTGCAGGCAGCTCTCTCTACAGTTCATCCACTTCATAACTGACTGTCTCACTTAGTGATGTGACCAGTCACATTACTCTGTGTATGGCCTGCCTCTAAACCGGCCTCTGTACAGAAATAAAATGTTAATAATAATAATAATAATTGTACAAGGTTAGATGCTGCTGGCCCAGTGTCCCTATGCACCCTTGCTGTCCTGTGCAGGAGAGGAGGAGAGACACAGGGCCCACCAGCTGCCCCCCTCTCTCTCTCTCTCTCTCTCTCTCAGCACTTATGTTGCGCTTGCCTGTCTCTCCAAGTCTCCACACAAGCTGTCTCCTCTGTATTCCCCTCCCCTCCTCCCTCTGTATGATTTATGACCAGTCCTGCCTTTTCTGACAAACTATTTGTTGGAAAATGAGATTTTTCTGCTGTTGGATGCTTCCTCTGGGAAGGAGGGGGCATACCGCCTAGCCCCCCCACTGCACACAGAGTGCCACGCATGAGAGGGGTCCCCCAGCAATAACCCAGCCACTTAAGATAAATGAGAGAGATTAGAAAAGCGTTTTACAGAAACTTCTTACTACCCCTTGTGCGTCTGTCAGCGTGTCATTTGTGTCACTGATGTCACCGTTTCCTATATCTCTATATGTGTGTGCGTTATACTGTACATGTCGTGTATGTTTGTGTTCATAGAATGTATTTGCCATGCTACTGACATCCATCTGTCTGTCCATCTGTCATATGCGTGCATCGCGTTGTATCAATATTTATGAATGGAATTGCTATGTAAAGTCATCTGGGGAAGCCTGGGCAGAAATAATACTGTGCCCTGTTCAGCCGCCATAGCAGTTTCCCTCTGTGCCAGCCCACATACCAAGAGCCAGGTTTTCGTGCAGCACTGGGTGGCCCAGCTGTGCCTACTGCATCTGTTCCGTGACACTTAGCAGCACTCACTACTGCCTGCATGACAGATGTGCCATCCCTGGCATTACACCTCACCATTATTAATATTACTATTATAAATAGCACCAGCCTCTCCTTATATGCCAAGGTAAACGTTATAACAAGTACACATAAAAGGTATTACAAGTGACAGGCGCTACAAGGCTGTACAGGAATTAGCCTAAGCCTGACATTCTGACCCTGTAGGTAGCAGGGGAACGAAAGTCCATATAAATAAAGGTTGGCTATTGAAGGTTACACGTGGAGTTTCACCAAAGCGGCAAGCATTACGCCAACCATAGCGATGTCTAGGGGTCAACCTCTGTGCAACAGATAACAGGTCATGTAAGGTGATTACCTACAGTTTTAACTAGGACAATCTAGTTGATCACCAGCTGTTCCACTATCACCATTTACTTTGCTTCCTTCACCCAGTGTTTCTATCCCTTAACCATTTAGATTATCAGTTTGAAAGGACATGGTTCTCTCTCCTAGTGTTTCCAGTATGGCTGTGTAATGTGTGTACATGCCTTCACCCTCTATGTATAATTTACAAGTGAAGCTATTCAATTATGTGTTTTATGTATCCCCTGTTGTCCATGTATCTCTGTATACCGGTATTATAACAGAGTACATAAAAGATAGACGAATAAAGCTGTTGACAGGGGCGTTGCTAGCCCCAAAGATCTGTGGCACAAGCCCAGGATCTATTATGGGGGGCCCTGGATGTCCCCACAGGCAGAGTAAGCTGTGGTGCCTCAAGGGCGGATATGCTTGGAGCTGTGGTGCATCAATCGGGGGGTATGCTGGGTGCTGTGGTGCCTCTATGTGGTGCCATGCTAGGCACTGTGATGATGCCTTTATGGGAGCATGCAAAGAGCTGTGGTTCTTCTATGGGAGAATGCTGGGAGGGGGTCCACTAGAAGGTCAGGAAATCCTATGGGGGGACTGCCAGATAACCTGGTGGCAGGCCAGCACGCCCAGCAGAAAGCCAGACCAGGCAGCACAGAAGCCAGGTAACTCTACCTAGTTATGTTTTAGTGGCATTGCTTGTTTGTGTGATGTGCTGTATTTATTTATTCATTTTTTTTAATTAATAGAGAGGGGATCTTCATCCAACATTTTGCTTTGCAGGCCTACTTAGACTGCTGGTAAGTACAGGCAAATTTGGCTCCACCCATGACCTCACCCACATTCTGGTGCGTGGTCGCACCCATTTTCCGGCTGGAGTGCCCAAAAGTGTCCCGGATCTCTTAGGATCCTAACGATGTCCCTGGCTTTTGATCTTAATAACAGACAGGTAATCTTACCTCTCTTTAAGAATCACATAAAATTGACAACGCGTTTCGCGAGTGCTTGCCTGCCTCCTCAGGTCAGTGTCAAAGCAGGAGCCCTAACTGCTACGGCTGTGTAGCAGACATGAGCGTCTCTATCTCTTAAATCAAACTCTTACATGGCTCTGCACCATTGGTCTCCTGGTCTCCTGTTGTCCATTAGATGAACCCGGGGTTATTACAATCGACATAAGCTATCTATTTAAGGGGTATGTAATTTCGGTGCCAGGCACTCCGGGGCAGAGAGAGCCAAATGACCGTTCTCCCTGCTGCCGCTAAACTCCCTGGTGGCGATAAATACTATTCCCCCTCCAAGTTGCAGCAACTCGGAGGGAGATGTAATTCAGAGTTTGGCAACCGGCAGACCCCCGAATTACCGTTATGTGGGGCACGCAGCATAGTATTGCTGCTATGACGACACCCAGTTTCAGCGCTCACCGCTGGGTGCCGAAATGAACTGATCCGATCTATGTATATTATGCTATGTGTAGGCTCTGGTTTCACTATATTGGATTCATAACATGCACGTTGATAGCGAATGTGCTGGGACATCTATGGAATGGAATCTACCTTTCCTTGGATGTTGCCAACTCATACCTTACATCTATATAGTATACAGGTCTTGTGGCTAGGTAGATGCAGTTTAGCCACTGTTTAAGTGTAGCCCCAGAACCTGCATATCTTAGATGAGTCAGTATTTAAAGGGATGATTTGGCAACCCTGGTTTTCCAGTGTGTGCCTTGGATCGGACATGTCATACATAGTATTGCTATTACTTTTCACCACTTGGCAGCATACAGTATACAATAAATTGCAGTTGGGTTTGCTTATGTTTCCCCGTGTCCTCCAGCCTAGGAGAAGATTAATATATCAGGCCATATATGTCTGTCACTGCTGGTCATAAAGTACCTGACACTCAATAGCTATTTCAGTGATTCTGCAATTAATTCTTGTAATTCTCTGGTGGAGGAACACCAGACAAAGAGCAATCATTAGTGACTGACTGGAGGTTTTACCAGCGGTTGTGGTGATCTCGCACAGTGCAAGGAAATTGTTCAGATTTCCTACAGAAAAATGACCAAGCTTTCACAGAATCATGAACAATTCCATCAGTTACTGCTAGGATCTGCAGATCTCATACTTATTATCAACCAAATAGACTCATCTGAGAGTAACTTACAGTGAACCTAAAGTGAAAATAAACCGATGAGATAAACAATTGTTTCTGTACAAATAATCCCGAAGAAGACTTTCCTGGAGTTCCATATTTTTACTTTCTGTCTAAGAGTAAAAAAAATCTAGGTTTGAAGAAGATTTTCCGTAATTGTGTCACAGGCATCGGTTTCTCCTAGGAGATAATGTTTCATCTCCTGTTTAAAGTAACTTTTCAGCACTCAGCAACTGAAAAAGTACAAAACAGTAGGTGAAAAAGTGCTGTCAATATTATTCTGAGTATTTTCTTGCATGTTTGTGACTGTAATAAAGCATTTTATTGATAAGGTATGAGAATATCACCTAGGAGAAAACGTGAATTGAATAAGGGCCAATGGCCTATATGCAATTCCATTTTTCTTTCAAGTTTTCTCCTAGGCTATGGAGCAGGGGTGTCAAACTCAAATACACAATGACCCCCCTCCTTCCACTTTACAGTTCCTTGGTGTCTAGTGTCCCCTCCCTCCTTTATTCAGTTCCCTGGTGTCTAGTGGCCCTTCTCCGTCCTCTATACAGTTTCTTGGTGTCTAGTGGCTCTGCTTTCTCCCCTATACAGTTCCCTGGTGTCTCATGCCTCCTCACTCCCTATATAGTCCCTAGTGTCTAGTGGTCTCCTCCTTCCCCTGTACAGTTCCCTGGTGTCTAGTGGTCCCCTCCATCCCCTATACAGTTTCCTGGGGTCTAGTGGCCCCACTCGCTTTCTTATACTGTTACCTGGTGATCTAGGGCTTCATCTCCAATATAGTGGTGGTCTAGAGTGGGCCAAACATAATGCAAAGTGGGGAAACCACTTGTAGCCCAAATTTGATGGCTTTGCAGGCCAGATTTGGCCCATTGGACATGTATGCCTTAGAGAATACCAACTCCACCATCACTTGCTGGCAGTGTCTGTACACACAACAATGCCACAGTCACAGACACAATTAATTAAATATATTAAGTATACTGTGAGGACTCTGTTTTCACCTAGTTATCAGAAGAGTGCATATTACAGTGTACAAGCAATTCTTACATTTCCAGAAGAATATGCACATTTTACACTACGACCCTGTATTAGGCACTTCATTACCTGTCAAACCTAGGTATATTTATAGTAAGGGTCACAGTATTTACGACCGTTTTGTTAAGAGTGATTTAATGGATAGTACTGTACATGAGCTAGGAACAGGAGGATTTTTCCCCTGTAAGAAATGCATTGTGTTGTAAATTGAATTCTATGCTGGAATAAGGCATCCTCTTTCATCTCTAATAGCAAATGGTTAACAAATGGTAGTTGTGGGAGGGACCATATACTGTATGCTGTATGGAAAGCTACACTGCTGCATACTGTTCTGCCCCTGTGGCCTGCGGTAAGTAGGTGGCTCATCCTAATGCTGGATACACACGGTGCGTTCCCACACTCGATTCCCCGCTTGATTCCCGTCGATTCGATTATTTCCGAGCATTTCCGAGCGCATTTCGATGATTGTTAGGTCGATTGTCATGTAAAGTATGCCGAATTGACCTAACAATCCATCGAAATGCGAATCGGACATGTCGGAAATAAACGAATCGACGGGAATCAAGCAGCGCATCGAGTGCGGGAACGCACCATGTGTATCCAGCATTAGTTTTTGCTCTTTCATGGAAATCCACAGAGTCCTCAGGGTTTGACATACAGGCCCCTTTCACACTGGCGTGCTGCGTTGGCCTATTTTTCTGCAGGCCAACGCTATGCCAATGAAAGTCTATGGGGCTCTTTATTCCTCGTACAGTGCGATGCGCTTCGCCGGAAGTACCTGATCTGCCTCGAAAGCACTATGCACAGCGATGTGCGGCTAACCCGAAGTCATGTAAGTCTATGGCGATGCAGCTTTTTAAAAAAAAATTGATGGTGTGCGCAGTGCAGTGCGCATACGCAGAAGCATATTTTTTTCAATACACTTCCACGCAGTTCGTTTTTCAGCCACAGGAAGTGAGCGCTTGAGAGCCTCATTTCCTGCTTGGCTTGCAGCCAGATGGGGGATTACCGGGCATTGCTGTGATAATCCCCAAAGGCTATTTTTAGTGTTGCGATGCGATGCGCTCATCGCACCACAACGTACCTTAAACGCTGGCTTCCAGTGTGAAACCGGCCTCAGGGATATGTCAGGGACAGTGATGAGCAAAACATTCTCCTAATCGCTCATTAGCTGCAGCCAATAATGCACCACTTTGCATTAGCCAATGAAAGCTTCTGGCAGTTGAGCTATGTAACAGGCAGCTGTATTACAGTAATTACTCACTAACAGAGAGCCCCAACTTTCAGCTACTGGGTGATGTTAATGAGTGGATTATTCCAGAACAAAAAGTAGATTATGAATTAGACACTATGGGGTATAGTCGTTGAACTATGTTAAAATACACATGCGCACAAAGCACAGTTTACTAGAGGTTGCCCAAATTTGGTTAGGTACAGTACGCTATTAGCAGAACCCACAATAGACACAAAAACATGTGTTGCTTAACTTCTTTGAGGCTGCCTGTAGTAAAATCTATGCTACAGACAGGGCCGGATTTACCATAAGGCACTGTAGGCACATGCCTACAGGCGCCTAATGATGGAAAGGTGGCTTACTCCCTGCCCCTAGAACCTCCCTTCCAATGCAGAGTTACTCACCTAGCTCTCGGCATTTCACTGACAAGATCTCCCTTCAGTTGGAGGCACCACTAGCTACTTAATACTAAGGGTACCTCTGGCTACCTTATACTAAGGGACACCTGTAGCTACCTATGACAGGTAAGGGAGAAGTGACAGCCAGCACACTTGCAATGCAGTTTGGTGGGGGTTTGTAGGTTCATGGAGGGCGAAGTCTAGGGTTCCAAGACATCTGTGCCTATAGGCTCCTGTGAGGTAAATCCAGACCTGGCTACAGATCTTACTACACTGTCTCAGTCACACAGGACATGATCATGGGTTCCCGCTGGCTCTAAACTTCCACACCACGGTCAGGAAAGACAGAGTCATAGATCTTTTAAATGAGGGACACCTGTACACAGGCTAGACTCTTACCATAGTCAGCACCAAACAGCGGCCTTAGCCAAGACCATATAGCATGTACACAAAGCTTTAGACATTTCTCATCAGCACGAGTTACCATATTCTCAAGTCATAAATTTGGATATATCTCAGCAGGACCAACAGATACTACCAGTGCCTGCCACAATCAGCCTCATGTACTCAGGGCAGTTTCTAGGCTAAATTGCACCCAAGGTGAGGGTGTAAAAATTGCGCTTGCCTCCCCGTGGATTCCCGAACCTTTATTCTTTAGGGAAAGTCACACAGCCACAGGTCACAAGTAGATCTGCCTACTTACTAGTGAACAGCCACTCTTCTAGGTGGCAACAGGGACCTGGAAAACACACATGCGAGTAGAGCCCAGAAAGCCATCTCCTCCATGGGCGCCACGCACTGACAGCCTGCAGTACCACTACAGGTCATCAGGTGTCATCATGCGGTGGCAAAGTGATGATGACTTGACGTCTATTTACAGGAGTGATCCACTGCCATAGGCTGAAGCCTATCACAGCCGATCGCTGTCATTGGCTGAGTGTGGGTGGGAGGGAGGGAGGGTAGGGAAAAATATATATAAATAAATAGGGAAATATATTGTAAAAATAAAAATATTTGTAAAAAAAAGAAACACTGGGGAAGCAATCAGGGCCCACCAACAGAGAGCTCTGTTGGTGGGCAGAAAAGGGTGGAGGGGGAATCACTTGTGCGCTGAGTTGTATGGATCCGGCAGCGAGACCTTAAAGCTGCAGTGGCCTATTTTGTAAAAAATTGCCTGGTCACTAGGGGGGTTTAAGCCCTGGTCCTTAAGTGGTTAAAGGACCATTATCGCGAAAAATTGTAAAATTTAAAATACATGTAAACATTTACAAATAAGAATTACGTTTCTCCCAGAGTAAAATGAGGCATAAATTGCTTTTCTCCTGTGTTGCTTTTTCTTACAGTAAGTAGTAGAAATCTGACAGAACTGGAATTGGACTAGCCTATCACTTTTTTTTTTTTTTTTTTTAGAAAGACATTCCCTGAAAATGATTTATATAAAGATACTGGCCAGCCTCCCTGATTGCTGCACACTTTTTGGGGCGGTTTGACAGAGCAACTGCCATTCACTATGCACTTTTGAAACTGAACAAAACCCTGAGAATCCCCCATGAGGAGATTGGCTAGTCCAAAACCTGTCGGTTCTGTCAGATTTCTAATACCA
Source organism: Hyperolius riggenbachi (assembly GCF_040937935.1). Classification (NCBI taxonomy): domain Eukaryota; kingdom Metazoa; phylum Chordata; class Amphibia; order Anura; family Hyperoliidae; genus Hyperolius; species Hyperolius riggenbachi. The sequence goes on along the minus strand of NC_090648.1, from coordinate 123,133,588 downwards.
ACTGTAAGTGACAGCAACATAGGAGAAAAGTAATTTATGGCTCATTTTGCTCTGGAAGAAACACACTTTTTATTGGTACTGTATGTGTTTACATGTACAGGTATTTAAAATGTTATGATTTTCGCGATAGTGGTCCTTTAAGCCATTTATAAGCTTTTTTGATTTGAAAAGCTCTTGCTAATGTAATGCTATGGGTGTGATCCCACTAGAGCAATGTGATTTTATAAAATCTCCCATAGCATTGCATTAGCAAGAGCTTTTTGAATCACTAGCACTTAGAAAAGGCTGCTAGAGGGTTCAAGCCCACAGGCACCGTTCACAGTGATCAGTTGCATAGCAGTATAGTTATGCACATCAAATCTACAATTCTATGGGGCTGGTCACTGTACTGCATTGTAACTTGTAACTGATCGTGTTATTCTAACTCGCTGCATGCAGGATTTGTATTAAAGTTTATGCCCAGTCTCCATTGCAGTTCACACTCATTATAACGTATGCGTTATGCAACAGACCACTGAGAACCGAGCCTTGTCATTTACTGTCTAGGACCGTAATACCATCATTCCTTTGTCTTACAGATTCTTCTTTCAACAAAATAATTTAGTTAAAGTGAAATTCTACTTTTATTCAGAAAAATTGCTGTAAAGGTATTTCAGTGCTGAACAGTTTACAGACAACTCCAAATTTTCAAATTTGACCTTATGCTCAAATTCCTTCCAAGCATAAAACCAGTACTCTGCAGTATAGACTGTCTAGAAACTCACTAATATTCTTGGAGGATTCAATAGCTGCATAGAGCAGGAGCCACTGCTACTCATCAAGGGCTCGTTCACACCTACGGCGTTTTTGCCCTTTTTTCAAGCGCCGGCGATTTTTAAAATCACCCTGAAAAGCTTGTGCAATGATTCCCTATGAGAGAGTTCTCATCTGAGCGGTTTGTTTCCAATTCGCTCAGCAAAGCGCTGCCTGTACCATTTTCTGAGCGTTATTGCTCAATAGAAGGTATAGGGAAATCGCAAAGCACTTGAAAAAGCGATTTGTATAGCAATTTCCCCAGCGATTTTAAGAATACATACATTGTATTTATTATTTTCCCGAGTCAAAGAGTTCACTTCCTGACTTGCGTCAGGAAGTGAAAAAACAAATCGCTCTGCAAAAGCGCTTTGAAAGGCGCTTTATACAAAATCACAGCGTGCAGCTAAGCGCCGGGTGAAGAAAAAAAATGTGCAAAAGAACGAATATCACTGCTGTCAGCGATTTCGATTTTAGATGTGAACAAAGCCCTCCAGCACCTGAAAAATTCCCAGTAATTGGATGCATATCAGTTCAGTGGTTGATTCGTGCCTTTATTGTGGTCACCATACACTGCAGGATATTATCTTGTGTATCCTGATAAATCATCTCATATCTCAAGAGGAATCAGGATGTGCTAATTTGCTCTGATTAGTTATCAAACACTGATCATCCAGGTACAGAACTTCCTCTGATTATCATGATAAAATGTTACTAACAGGAATCAGGCCAGCTTTCTTGTGCCCACTCATCCCTCCTTTATACACAGACACCCCCCTGTTTTATACAACAGGCAGCCTCCATTTCATGTGCCGCCACTTATGTGCAAAGATTCCCTCCTCATTCCATGTGAAGCCACCATGTCCATGATAGACCCCTTTGTGCAGCAGCCCCCCACCTATTCCATTTGCAGCCCTTCTTACATGTACAGCTGCCATGGAAGCAGCCGCTCTTCCCTACACAGTGTCCATGTACAGCTGCTCCTTTTCATATACAGTATCCACATTCTTCTCTAACGTCACCTCTTCTAGCAGCATACCCATTTTTTAAATTATTTATATTCTAGTTTGCAGACAACTACACATTTCCAAATGTGTCTGTATGCTCAGATTCCTTGCAATTCCTGTAATCTCTGCGTCTGATGCAAATGTTTCACCTTGCTTCATGAGAGCACTGGTCCTGGGAGGAGTCAATAGCTGCATAGAGCAGTAGCCCTAGTTACTCATTATTAACACCTGAAATATACCCCATGATTGGATGCTTTGACATTTTCATCTGACAATTTATGTTGGAATGGGTCAGGAATAAAGTGCAAACCCTGTAATTCATATGTACAAGCTAGCAAGCTAGCTGGAAAGCCAAAATAATCTGAAATTAAACATATATACTAATAAATTAATTGGTTGTACTCAACCCCACACCATATACAGCAGCCTCTTCTTTATGCTAGGTACACACTATGAGATATTCTGTCAGATTTCTTGCCAGATCGATTATTTCCAACATGTCCGATCTGATTTCCGATCATTTTCCAACCGTTTTCGGTTCACCTCCATAGGAAATCAATCAGAAATTGATCGGAAATCAGATCGGACATGTTGGAAATAATCCATCTGACAGAAAAATGTCTGGTACACACCACTCAATTTCCCGTCAGATTGTGGGTTGAATTGATAATTTCTATGTCCGACATGTCCGATCTGACTCCCGATCATTTTTCTGAACAATTTTCGAATCACTTCTGAACAAAATCGATCGGTAAAACAATTGGAAATCAGATCTGACCTGTCGGAAATGATCAATTTGACCCACAATCTGATGGGAAATTGCATGGTGTGTACCTGGCATTAGAGATTGAACATAAGATTTAACACAATGGCCTTCATTTATAAAGCGGTGGTAACATTGCACCCAACATAGTGGATGTTGCGCAACTTCCGTTATATAGAGAACACACATTGGTTGTATAACGTTCCTCGTCCAAATAGCATAACACACGTAATACAAGTATTGTATGTTCAGTACATAACGGGAGTTGTTCTAATCGAGCAATGCCCATTATGTTGCACTGTGTGTGCACCTCAACTTTACTGCAGCTTCATGAGTAAGGCCCCGTTCAGATCTAAAATCGCAAAACGCTATCGATTACCGCTAGCTTTTTGCGGGAGTGATTTTTCCGCTATTAACGCGGAAAAATCACTGGACACCGTAGCGTTTTGGGAGTGATCACGATTAGCGGTTGCTGTATATGGTCATTACCCTTCCTTTATCTATTGAGTAGTTTCCTGTGACCTAGCACACATTGCTTACACGGTTGTGCAAAAACATTCCTGTTGGTTCTATACATGCTAATCACGATCGGTCGGGAATCGCCAGGAAAACGCCGCGTGTAACGTGTTTGTGGTAACGCTGAGAAAACTGCCATAGGATTAAGCGGTTTGCGGTGAGCGGGAATCGCGCGATTCCCGCTCAAGCGTGAACGAGCACTACGGGTCAGTGTAACCACTGTTTTGTAAATAAATACATTTATTTATACAGGTCTGTACATCAGGCTAAAAAATGAGGCATTGGAAGAGTAAAGAGTGATGGGGGCTTTCAGTGGCATAGCCAAGGAGTTTTGGGCCGCAGTGAATGTTTTACCTTGGGTCCCCCCCAAGCACTCCATACATAACATTGACATGTTGCTTGCACCAAAACCTGTAGAAAAACGTGGTGTGCACACCGCTACAACCCACCAATCCTCTCCGACAGTGCACGACCGGGTCAGCAAGGCCCACATGGAATCCAGAAGCAAAAGGTCCGCACTTGTCCGAGGGTCAAAATCTTTATTAGGACATATCAAAATAACAATGCATGCATCAGAATGCTGACATGTTTCGAGCCTATACTAGCTCTTAATCATAGCTGATCAAACAATGGTAAAAAGTCCCCTTAAATAGAGGGACGTCCTTCCACCTGTGCCTCTAAGCCCCGCCCAGAGGAAGGGAATAATGATCGTTCAGGCACAGGTGCAAGGAGAGATAAATATCTCATATCCAACAATGTGGAGATACATATAACCAAGACTTAAAACTTGATGAGAGTAAAATCATAAGAATACCAAGGAACAGGCCTCTACATTTCAAAAGTAAAACACCACAGATCCCTGGGATGTTATGGGTGGGGAAAGGGGACAATCTAAATGAGGGAAGAAAGCAGGGAAAGGGGGACCCAATACTGAGAGGTCTCAGGTAATGAGCGCCAGGTCCCATTTGGCATTTAGGCCCTGCGGGAACCTGGTGCCTAAGCGGTGGATCCACATAGCTTCCTTCTTCAGAAGAATTTTGTAGAGATCCCCACCCCTTCTGGAAGGCATGACTCTCTCAATCCCCTGGAACACGAACCCCGCCATATCCCCGCCATGATTGTCTCTAAAGTGTTTCGCCACATTGGAGATATTAAGAGTAGACCAGCCTGCACCCAAATAATGTTCGGCTATTCTCTGCCTCACGGGTCTCGTGGAACAACCCACATATTGAAGAGAGCAAAGACTGCAGGTCACCAGATAAACAACATATCTGGTGCCGCAGTTAATAAATTGCTTAATGCTAAAAGAGCAACCATTTGAGGCAGAGACCACCGTTTTGGATTTCCGGTGTACATGGCAATATCTGCAGGTGGAAGTACCACACTTAAAGGACCCCACTACCGATAGCCAGGTTTTAGGAATAGACTTTGAGTCATATAAACTGGGGGAAAGTATCTGTCCCAGAGTCGGAGCACGTCTGCTAGAAAACCTGACTCCGTTTTTAAGAAACGGTGAGAGGCCTACATCTTCCTCCAGAATTGGCAAGTATTTTGTAATAATGTTGGTAACCTTCTTGTATTCCACAGAAAACATGGTCACAAATGTGGGTTTATGCTGACTGCCTTTGCGTTGCCTGACAGATTGTAGTAACTCCGACTGAGATTTGTGTGTAGCCCTGGATCTTCCCCTCTGAATGGACCATGATGGATAACCCTGAGCTCTCAACCGATCCTCAACAATATCCAGCTCCCCCTGCAGGGAGACCTCATCAGAGCAGTTACGTCTTGCCCTGACGAACTCCCCAACAGGAATACTCCGCACCGTGTGGGCCGGATGGCAACTATCCGCTCTCAGTATAGTGTTGCCACTACACGGTTTTCTGTACGTTTTAGTGTCAACAACCCCTGTGTGAACATTGCCCTTCAGGGTTACGTCTAAATAGCTAATGGAGGTTGTATCTACTACGTGAGTGAACTGGAGGTTGAAATTGTTACTGTTAAAATACTGGACCAAGTTCTCTGCGTTCGAAGGGTCACCCCGCCAGACAATCAAGAGGTCGTCGATGTACCTCCCATACCACACAACATTCTCCAGCAGACGGCAGGCTCCCCCAAATACATGGCACTCCTCCCACCACCCCATGTAAAGATTCGCAAGGGATGGTGAGAACTTGGCGCCCATGGAGGCACCCCGCCTCTGGAGAAAAAACCTGCCGTCAAACATGAAGTAGTTGTGGGCTAGGAGGTACCCGACGACCTCGAGGATGAACATCCGGAGATCAACAGAATAATCCGAGTATCTGGTTAGATGGAATTCAAGCGCCTTTAGTGCCAAATCATGTGGGATACAGGAGTAAAGGGACTTGACATCTACCGTAATCCATGAGAGACCAGGTTCCCATCTCAGGCTACCCATACTTGCTAGAAGGTGTTTCGTATCTTTAACATAACCTGGAAGACGGGTAACCAAAGGTTGTAATAAGGAATCAACCCAAGACCCCGGGCGCTCCCCCAGAGAGCCAATACCAGCCACAATGGGCCTGCCCTCCGGGGGAGCGCCCGGTTTGTGGATCTTGGGCAGATGATGAAACACTGGGATGATGGGGCACTTGACCTCCAGAAATTGTCTTAATTTTGAATCGAGGACTCCCAAACTCTCCCCATATGATAGGAGACTACATAGTTTCTTCTGGAATTCAGGGGTGGGATCTGTACTCAAACTCAGATAAGTGTCAGTGTCCCTTAATTGTCTGAGGGCCTCATTACGATAAGTGTCACTATCCAAAACCACAACGGAGCCTCCCTTATCAGCATTACGTATAACAATAGACTTATTAGTTTGTAGGTCTCTAAGGGCATTGCGCTCCGATGGGGTAAGATTGGATGGGACAGAACGGTTAGGTCCTCCTACCATAAGTAAAAGATCCCTCTCAAACACGTTGCTTGCACCAAAACCTGTCAAGGACAACCACAGTGTCAGAGGTGCAAGCAGGGGATAGGGAAATGATTACTACTGTTCAAAGCTATAGAAATTATCATTTACAGGACCAATGAAGATCAAATAGTGCATTTGAGGGAGGGCCCCTAGGGGCCTCTGTGGCTCAAGGGCCCTGGTGCAGCTGCAAACACTGCATCCCCTATTGCTACACCACTGGGGGCTGTGCCTCCAAAAGAGGAACTATACCTCCAAAAATAGGGATATGTGTAAAGAGAAACATACTGTAGATAGTTTTTATTTTACAGAAATGTGTGAAGCCAGCAGTGGAACAACTAGTGGTATAGTAAATTGTGTTCTACAGCCCTAGAGTCCCAGGTCTGAACCTCAGCCTGGACACTATCTGCATGGAGATATGTTCTCACTGCTCATGTTTTTGAATGGATTTCCTCTGGCATATCTAGTTTCCTCCATCATCCCAAAAATGTACTGATAAGTGAGTTGATTCTTCCCCATATTGCCCTGAGAATATGGAAGGGACATGACCATGACCAGGGCTAGTTTGGTTCCCATGGTAAGCCACAGCATCTCCTGTTTCTCCTTCCCCCATCTCTTGCTGCATTCAAAATGTGTATAAAGCTTAAAGAAAACCTGAACTGAAAATTAAAAGACAAAATAACCATACACAAGTCATACTTACCTCCTGTGTAGTCTACTCCTCAATCTATTTTTCCTCTCCTGCGTCCTGTTTGTCCACTGTGATCAATGGAATTCTCCGTCCTCCATTTTGAAAATGGCTATTACCCCATAACAGATTCCTGGTCAGCACACTGTTAAACTGTAACATCGCCCACTTGAGCCATAGGGAAACATGGACACATCAGTTCTCCTCTCAGCTGCAACTGACAGCAACTGATATGTAACTGACAGCAACTGATATACAGTATTTCAGTTCTGACAAAATCTTGTCAGAACTGGAAGGGATCACTGTAAGAAGAAAATGGTGAGCTTGTGAGAGGAACTGATGGCAAGGTAACTATGTAATGTTCATTTGAAGTTACCTCATGTGTTTATGTTAAATAATGTTACTCAGTACAGGTTCTCTTTAAGCTAGACTTCCCATGTTGCTTGGGAGATGTGTGGTTCCGCATGAAGACTGTTGCAATCCCAGAATGCAACAGCAGCCTAGGCTGACTAAATCAGGAGTGGTTTATAGAACAAAGATGAAGATAAGGATGAAGTATAAACATTAAAAAAAAATTAAATTATTAGAAAAAAACTCAGACCTTGCTGCCCCTGCTAAGAAGTTGGATTAACCACTTAAGTATCAACGGTCTCTGCCCCCTTAAGGGCCAGAGACCAATGTACAAGAACGACAGAATCCCCACAAATCGCCGTGCATACCCGCCGCAACTGTCGTCATTGCCGCTCGGTGAAGTCATGTGAGCCGGTCAGGAGCCGCTTTCATTGGCTCCTGACCGTGTCTATCAATGTAAGCCAATGGGAGCTACACGTTACACACAAACGCAACGTGTGCACTGTGAATGTCGCACAGACTTAGTATTCCTGTACGTTAGTCTGCGTTGAAACATTTCCTAACGTGAGACTTTAACGTCGCACTGTGAAAGATTCCTAAAGGTTTTGGAATCAATAGACTGATAACAGTGCCCAAATTTATGCACCTGCCTAATTTGATTTAAACAATTATTGCGCACTTTCTATAAATCCAATAAACTTAATTTCATTTCTCAAATATCACTGTGTGTGTCTCCTATATGATATATTTAACTGACATTTTGTATCGTAACAACCAACGATTTATACAGGAAAAACATGACAATTAACAAGGTTGCCCAAACTTTCGTATCCCACTGTATATACCATGTCATTAATAGATACCACAGGTATGATGTAAATCGGACCATTGTGAAACCTCTTGCACATGTACACAACCTACAGTAATGTATGCAGGTATAAATCAATGTGGCATTCCACCTCTGTTTTTTATCCATTTATTTGCATTAGATTGTCTTGTTTCAAAACTGAAAAATCTTTCTAGTGCATGAATATCATGGACACTAACTGCATAGATTTCTGAATGTACACCTACTGTACGCTGTGTTATACCTATTGTCATGTCCCAATAAAGCATTTTGTAAAAACAAACAAACAAGTAAAAAACTGAAACACTGCACTATTCACACATGCAGTGTGGCAAATATGATTGCATTGTAATGTAAGAAGGTGAAAAATTACTGTCAGTATTATTGAGTATTTTTTATTTATTTTTTTGGTTGCTGGTAGCTTTAAAGGGGACCTGAAGGAAGAAGTATATGGAGGCTGCCGTTTTTATTCCATTTTAAACTATACCAGTTGCCTGGCAGTCCTGCTGGTCTATTTGGCTGCAGTAGTGTCACCCATCTGAAACAAGCAATGCAGCTAATCTTGTCAGATCAGACAATAATGTCAGAAACACCTGATCAACAGAGGATCAACAGGTCAGCCAGGCAACTGGTATTGCTTAAAAGGAAATAAATATGACAGCCTCCATAACCCTCTCACTTCAGGTTCCTGTTAAAGTCATTTTATTGATAAGGTGTGAAAATCCAGAAAGGGCAGTATCTGTTTTCTGAAGGTGCCCTTAGAAAAAGCAGGGATTGGTGGTGCCACGGGCAGGACTCAGTGAGGTCAGAGGGCCATAATGTGCCACAGGGCTCTTCCATTCCATGTGGCAAGCATTTCCTAAGGTTTCTGATTACCTTAAAAATAACAGCACAAAACTATAGCAGGAAATAAACGCAGTTGCATCTGCCAGGAATAGTGCTCAGGACCCAACTTTGTCATCTCTGTAGCAGGGGACAGTTGTCAGGTGTGAAATAATGGCATGTGTATTGGCAACATACAATTGATTTGTGTAACCTCTTCCATCATCCTGAAGAATATCATGGGGAAATTGGGACCTCTGCCCCCAATCCCCTCTCCTCTTGTACTGTACCACTGCTGTTTATTTACAAACACCTTGCCTTTTGTTTGTGAATAATGTAAAGGGGAGTTAATTTGAAGCCCCCTCCTTATCTGGGCCTCTGATCTTCCAGATAAGGAATGGTTAGAAGGGGTTTTTAGAACATGACAAAGGAATAAAGGTCATTTTGTCACTTCCTCTGATAAGGGAAACCTTTGAACAGAGTATAACATTTTTGGATGCTTCAGCATCAATCTGTGCCTTGACTATTTTATGAGCTATTTCACACTGTAAGCCCTAGGAGAGTTCTAGGCTCAGAGGTCAGAGTGTGATGTACTTAGCCCATAATATGATGGACTAGATAAGGTTATACTGCATTTATAGAGGGAGCACAGTATGGCCACTTTGTAATCTAATTTCAAACAAGGATTGAACTAAGGTAAGTAAATGAGGCATGCAAGGCTGATAACCTGCAACCTTTTGCTAATACAGCCATCAGGACATTTTACTAACAATTCAAGTGATTCATACATGGGGTAATAGTTATTAGACAGTCATCGAACACTAACACCTTTTCTGCAGCGCTTTATAGATGACATCAAACTCCATACCATTCACTGTCTCCCAGAGCTGATCCCAAACTGAATACGCTCGCTGTGCCAATGCTAATTTGGGTGGCAGAAATCAGCTACAATATAGCTGAGGTCATCGATCGGGGGGGGGGGGGGGGGGGGGGTTAGATTGCTACTGGCCATAGATTTCAGAATGATATCTAATGAAAAACGATCGAACTGATGTTTGATGCAGTGCAATGCTATGGGCCATTGATCTACCCCTTTAAGATTTTAGGTGCAGTGGGTTAATTATGGGTGCCAACGCTTAGCTGATTAATGGCTGAATTGCAACAACAACAAAATATCTGTAAAGTGTTTTTCTCCCATATGACCCAAAGCACTTGAGCTTGTCTCAAATCAGTACATCGTATGTGTAAAAGGGAAAAAGTTATGTGATCCTAAATGCTAGACTAAACTTGTGGCTTTTCAGTTTTGATTTAAACATATATAGGGTTGGAGCTGTCTTGATTAAGGTATTCCACAGGGTAGGGGCAGCATGACAGCAAGCGCTAGCTCCAAAGGTTTTTTTTTAGTTGGACTCTGGGGGTGGTCAAGTTATGGGATGCTTTTGATATGAGGGTGTGGGAGATATGACGCAGTAGCAACAAATCCTTCAGGTATCCAGGGTCTAGGTTGTGTAAGGATCTGAATGTGAGCATGGCAATTTTGAAAAGGATTTTCCATTTGATGGGTGAGCAGAGGATTGGCGTTATGTGCAGTTTCAGAATATATTAGCACACTTATCTTGCAGCACTTGGTTTTAAGCTTGAATCTGGGCTAAGCCGTTGTCTGCATTGGGTTTGTATGTGTAGCACTTTCAGACTCAAATGATTTATAATTTAGCGCTGGTTTTAGATTAAGTCCAATCTACATTTTATAGATACCATTAGCACTTTTGCACTTTATTTAACAAGAAGTTTATCGCATTTTGCTTATTTATAAAATGGAGGATGTTGTCACATCGGGAGAACCGTCCGTGTCACCAGGCAGCTTGATCTAGTTTTAATTGTTTTTAAATTGAATTTATATTGCATCTTTGTCCTTGGAATGAATTAATAAAGTTAATTGCCAGCACTTAGTGTGTCAGTTAGCAATTGCTTGCTTTCTTCTCATTGTTGTACATAGCAGTTAAAGCTGACCATACGGTCGTGATTAAATATTCTTATCGCTTTCCAGTAGTATGAGAGTTTACATTAATCTGTTGGAGTCATTCTTAATCTGATGGCTCTTATGGCTCATACACACGCATAACTAAAGTCGACTGAGGCGGCTAATAATGACCACATCAGCCGACACTCAAGCGTGTGTACAGCAGCCCCTGACTGCTGACCCCCAACTCCCAAGCAATCCACCTGGCCAATTCACCCACTCAACCGTCGGCCAACTTGTTTGAAGACACCGCCCCACCCAGTGGCGTAGCTAAGGAGCTATGGGCCCTGGTGGCTAGTTTTATATGGGGCCCCCCAAGCACTCTATACATAACAATTGATACGGCGTACCAAAACCTGCAAAGGACAACCACAGTGTTAGAAGTGCAAGAAGGGGATGGGGAACAGTGTGTTAAGGATTACTACTATTCAAAGCATCTATAGAAGTGATTATTACCAGCACAGGACCAATAGAGAGCTAATACTGTGATAGAGGGTGGACCCTTCAGGGCCCCTCTGGCCCAAGGGCCCCGATGCGGTCGCTACCTCTGCACCCCCTATTGCCATGCCACTGGCCCCACCCTCATCTCTCCTCCCTCCCACATAGCTACAGTACGCATTGTTAGCTACAAAGCTGACACGCGTCTGTACTGGCCAGCCCAGTGATGTCACCCAACGGGAATGGGTACCGATCCCCGATGGGCGACATCAATCACAGGAGTGTACACACCTTTACACTAAATAAATGAGTGGAGAGTGTACAATCAAGATTGTATAGTGTATGGCCACCCTTATCCACCTTACATTACTTGATTTGCGGCGTCGATAACAGGCAACGAATCTGCCAGAAATGGCCGCCTGATCGTAATTCCAATATGGCATGCTGCAGATCTCACTCGAAAGGCCTTGGTCAGATGAGTGGCGGTAGCTGCTTTCAACTTTCCGATGACCGAGACCGACGGACCCCCAGCCGGCCTTCTACAGTGTGTATCCCCTGGGAATGTAATATCAACCCCCCCCCCCCCCCCCCCCCCCGGCTCCCCTATCCACTGGTGCATCTCCACCAGTGTCCCGGGTCTTCTCTACATCTTCACCAGACTCCTGTACCACATGACCCGACGAACACCTTGAGTGGGAAGGGTATTAGTGGCTGCCATATTCTCTTTTTAAACATTGCAGATTGCTTGGCTGTCCTGTGGATCCTTTGCCACTAATATTTTTAGCCTTAGACCCTGAACAAGCATGCAGAGCAGAGGTTTGTGACTGAAGTCTGATTGGATTTTCATCATGCCTGTATCAGGTGAGTGATTCAGACACTACTGATGCATGAAAGATCAGCAGCATGCTAGGCAACTGGTATGGTTTAAAAGAAGATAAATATGGCAGTTTCCATATCCCTTTCACTTCAGGCGTCCTTTAAGGCCACATCTAATAATGTAAAATAACAAAAATAGATATTTTATTGAAAGAAGTGGCTGCATTATGTGTGACTGGTATAACATTTGCTGCCTAATGAATCCCTGCTTCATATGAGGACATGTAGTCGATAAAACTATTGTGATGGGTAAATCTGAGCTGATACATGTACAGATTACTTGTAACTAAACTTAGCCGACTGCACATAGCAATGCCATTGCTTGGCTCATGGAAAATGTAATGTATGGTTTCCAATGAACATTCCTCACATATTTTAATGTTTATGTGTCCTATCGCCCTGCAGCGCTGGGTTACCAGTTCGAATCCCAGCCAGGTCAACATCTGCAAGGAGTTTATACGTTCTCCTCATATCTATGTGGGTTTCCTCCAAACACTCCGGTTTTCTCCCACATCCCAAAATACATACAGATAAGTTAATTGGCTTCCCCCTAAATTGGCCCTAGACTATGATACATGCAGGTTCTCAACGTGCGGTACGCGTACCCCAGGGGGTACTTCTGATGGTTCCAGGGGGTACTCGGGCTTGTTATACTTAACCAAGAATAACAAATTAGCGTTTTAGCTTATTAAAAGCAATGGTAAATGCTTGGAAATTGTTTAGAACCAATTATCATTTACTACGATTAAGTATATATTTGTCAAAGGGTACTTGTGATAATGTTTACTATGCTAGGTTTTAAAAGGGGTACATACCAATAAAATATTGAGGAACACTGCATAGACATATGACTATGGTAAGGACTAGATTGTGAGTCCCTCTGAGGGACAGTTAGTGACAAGACAATATATACCGTACTCTGTACAGCGCTGCATAAGATGTTGGCGTTATAGAAATACTTAAATAAATACATTTCTGCTTTCCCAAACAATTGGCTGGCACAGTGCAATACTCTGCTACAGCCGCTACAGTGACACTGCAGACAACACCTACATAGACACACTTGCTTATTTATTAGAGTGTGAGCTCTGTTGATCAGATTCCCACTGAGGTGATGTGTGAGTAACATTTCAACATTTAGCAATGAATGGGCAAAACTGTCACCTCTGCCCTGCAGCTCATTAAACTTCTCAAGCAAGGGTTATAAAGTGTGTTTTCTTTTCATTAATTGATAGATTCTGTCTTGCCAGGCTGAGGGTCATAAACCTGACAGAACAGAGGCATTCTCAGCCCATTCTCACTCTACAGGCCTTCATGTAAAGGAGGGAATGGCACCCCCACTAGTGTGCAGGTCATGACGCCCTCCTCTTTATGTATGTTTTTGAACCAGTGAATAAAGCAAAGATAAAAGACACACTGGCTCCTATATCATCAACAAGCAAGATTATTGTTATTATTATTTTTTATTTAAATGGCTCTAAGATCTTCTGTAGCAATGCATATAGTACAAAAACATAGAGTAATGTGGAGCATAGAGACATGAGCACACTGCACACAATCAGGACATCCAGCAACACAAGTATCAATGCATACAATGATGTGTCGTTTGAAAACAACTTAGGGCCCTTTTCCACCAGCGCGTTTGCGCTGGCTGAATAGCAAAACCGCAAACCGCTAGCGATTTTACAATCGCTACGGTTTGCTTTTTAACATAGGAATCGCGATAGGTCATTTCCACTACCGCGATTCGCTTTTGTCGGGAACCCGAACGCGCGGCGGAGCGATAATTGCAGCGATTTTGCTATGCAGTGCATAGCATAGCAAAATCGCGGCCGCAAACGTCGGGGGAATCGCCGGTTTTGCGATTCAGCAATCGCTAGCGTTCAGCATGAACGCTAGCGATTGCAGGTGGAAAAGGGCCCAGGGCCACTACACAGTTTTCCATTGACTGGCGATTTTTTGAGTAGGTACAGGTACGCAATCACGCGAGCGACATTTAGCAACACACGGCAACTACGATCGTCACGGTGGATCGGATCTTTAAGATCCCCGATGATCCTGCGCAATGTACCGCGATCGATTGACATCCCGTTCACGCTCGTCATGTGATGGATCACAGAATGCTCGTCGTCAGGGGGACGTCGCTGGATCCACCTTCCTCCTTCGGGTGGTGAGTATTTAGCTAAAGGCTGGGGTCACACTTGTCCAGTTTTCTGCCATGTGCGTTTTTTTCTGCATTCGCATTTTTTCATGTGTGTTTTTATGTGGTTTTTTTGCCTGCCCATTTGTTTTTTTATTATCAATACTTATATTTAATAATAAAAATTATTTTAAAATTCATTTTTACCATATTTGTTAAAAAAACGCATCAAAAACACATGTGAAACGCATGCGTTTTTTTTTCACCGCAGGAAAGCATTGCATGTGTTCTGCATATAGTATGCAGGAAGAATGAACTGGTTGAGCGTTTTTAAAGAGCATTGAAAAACATATACCAATGCATTTTTTGTGTGGCCCATAGACTATCATTATGTCAGTTTCAAATTAGTGTGACCCTAGCCCAGGCATGGGCAAACTCGGCCCTCCAGCTGTTATGGAACTACAAGTCCCACAATGCATTTGCCTTTATGAGTCAGGACTGTGGTTGTCAGACTCCTGCAATGCATTGTGGGACTTGTAGTTCCTTAACAGCTGGAGGGCCAAATTTGCCCATGCCTTCCCTAGCCTTATAACACTAGTACATGTTTATTATTATTATTATTATTATTAATATTATTGATTTATAAAGCGCCAACATATTCCCTGGCGCTGTACAATGTAAGAAATAAACATGGGGTACATAACAATACAGACAATGGTATACACCAATATACAAGGTACAGAATTGGTACAAAATGCAGGATTGGTACAAAATGCAGAATTGGTAATTACAGTGACAAAAGTAATATGATGAAGTATTCAGGTCGCCTCCAGCCCCCTTTCCCAATTATGTGGACAGAGCATCAGTGGTGCGTTATAATTGTACATCTTCCAGTATCTGGACAGGTCCTCCTCTCTCCTCTTCAGTGCAGCTCCTCACTGTGCAGCCTATCACTTTGCAGCTCCCATCTTTGCGTGTCATGTGACATGCATTGGGAGCCGCAAGGTGATAGGCTGTACGGAACATAGCTATGCTGAACAGAAGAGTGAGAGGACCTGTCCTGCCGCCGGAAGCAGGTATTGTAATGACATTTTGCTGTCAGTGCTCTGCATTTAAGCATAGGAGTCGGTCCCCTTAGCCTTCCTTCAGGCTCCCCACAAAAGCAGGGTTACAGGGCAGTGGGGTAGCTAAGGAGCTGTGGGCCCCGATGCAAGTTTTACAATGGCGCCCCCAAGCACTCTATACATAACAATTGATACGGCGCACCAAAACCTGCCAATGGCAACTACAGTGTCGGGTGCAAGAAGGGGATGGGGAAAAGTTTGTTAATGATTACTACTATTCAAAGTATCTATATAAGTGATTATTATGAGCACAGGACCAATAGAGAGCTAATACTGCAGTTGAGGGAGGACCCTTCGGGGGCCCCTCTGGCCCAAGGGCCCCAATGCGGTTGCAACCTCTGCAACCCCTATTGCTACACCCCTGTTGCAGGGGCTATTGTTATGCCCATGCTTGACACCCTCTGCTACTTAGCCCTCACTGTGACATAGAACCCACTGGTACACAATGTCACTTCCCTGCCGTTCAATTTCCCCAGAATTTCTGTGCAAAAGGTGATCCCATTAATTTTTATAACCTTTTTTTTCCTGTAACTTGCCAAAGTGTGTCAAGCAAGGGTCTAGTATACAGTGCAGGAGAGTATTGACGTGTGTGTATGTCAATACTGTTCACAGCATGTCTTGTATTGACGTGTATAACCGTCAATACTGCTAGGGAGGTTAACACCCACTGCTACTTGGCACCTACTGGCTTCAACTGCTCCATGCCATCCACTAACACTTGTCAAGCACAAGATGTCTGTCACCCATTACTTGTCTCCTGCCAGTAGAATCTACCTGTCAGTTATTGTTATCTATTGTTCACTACCTGCCTGACACTATAATCTACCAATAGTTACCTGCCTGCAAATATAATCTACCAATAATTACCTGCCGGCCACTAGAATCTACTGATCACTAGCTAGATGTCATTAGAATTTACTGATCTTTATGTGCCTGTCTGTAGAATCTACCAATCATTACCTGCCTGCAACTAGAATTAAGCTGTAATGACCTGTCTGCTGCTACAATCTGCTGATCACTGGCTGGATGTCAGTAGAATCTAACTGTCACTACTTTGCTGTCAGTAGACTCTATTGATTACAACTTGGCAGTGGCGAAGCAATAGGGGTTGCAGAGGTCTCGATCGCACCGCACCCCTTGGGTCCAGGGGCCCCCTAGGGCCCTCCCTCAACCACAGTATTAGCTCTTTATTGGTCCTGTGCTGGTAATTATCCCTTCTATAGATGCTTTAAATAGATAATCATTAAAGGGAACCCGAGGTGAGAGGGATATGGAGGCTGCCATATTTATTTCCTTTTAAACAATACCAGGTGCCTGGTTGTCCTGCTCATCCTGTCTCTCTAAAACTTTTGGCCATAGACCCTAAACACGCATGCAGCAGATCAGGTACTCTGACTCGGCAGACTGAAGATTTTACTGGATTAGTCATATGCTTGGTCCAGGGTTTTGACTTGGACACTGCTTATGCCAGAAGATCAACAGGGCTGCCAGGCAACTGGCATTGTTTACAAGGAAATAAATATAATAGCCTCCATATCCCTCTCACCTCAGGTACCCTGTAACAAACTGCTTCCCATCTTGCACGTTTGACACTGTGTTGTTCTTGGCAGGTTTTGGTGCGCCGTATTAATTGTTATGTATAGAGGCACTTGGGGGGGGGGGGGGGGGGCAAGGCCCATAGCTCCTTAGCTACGCCACTGCTATTTGGTCTCTAGAGTCTACCTAAAACTATCCTGGTGTGTTGGTATGCTTTGCCTGTGATTGATATTATCTGCTTGTCATTGGTAATATCTACTTATCATTGACATCTGCTTCATTGTTAGTATTATCTGCTTGTCATTGGGGATATTGCATGACACTGATATCTGCCTGTTATTGGCAATATCTGCACTTCATATTTCCTAAGTAAGTTATCATACATTTTGGGTGTGTTGTGTTTTTTTTTTTTTTGGTGTAGATTTTCCCAGTCTGTGTCATGCTGTGACACTGCGGCATGAGGAGCAGCGATGCTTGCTTGTGGCCTAATAATGCATGGGAAAATGAGCATGATACATTAATGCAGTTAGTTTCCCTACAGTGGTCCCGACGCGACTTCTCCTTTGGATACCCTGGCCCATATGCAATTCGCATTTTCTCCTGAGTTTTCTACTAGGTGATATTTTCAAACTTGTCAATAAAATGCCTTTTAAATTACCAGCAAGCAAAAAAAAATACTTAAAATAAATTTGATAGTACTTTTTCACCTACTTTTTGGTACTTTTTCCATTGCAAAGTGCTGAAAAGTTAATATAAATCGAAGATGAAAAACTATCTCCTAGGAGAGAACTCAGGAGAAAAAGTTAATTGCACATGGGCCCCTGAGATGCTGTAACTATTGTGGGATCTAGCAACACACCTGGCAATCTGTCAGAGCCTAAAGATGCGTACACACATTAGATAAATATCGGTTGGAGCCTATTAAAATGACCGATTAATAAGCTTTTGACCAATTTTCGGTAAGTTGCACGACCGACTGTCACCGACGGAAACAAAACACCAATATTGGTAGTCAGCCCATCAGGGGCGTAACTAGAAATTACTGGTCCCCCCTGTGAAAATTTGGATGTCCCCCCCACCCCAGGGGCTTGCTCAGGGCTGTTTTGGGGGGCAGGAGGGGTTGCAGAATGAGGGGAGGGCATTGGCTCCCACATTGGCGGGGAGGGAGGCCACTTCCCCCCTCCCTCACCTTGGGCTCGCCCCTCAGCGCTCCCCCTCCAGCATGAGGGGCAAAATTGATTCCATTGTCGATCGGGAGCAGTTTGGACATGTACTACACACAATACAAATTCCTGTCAGATTACCTGTCGATTAGGCAGGAAATTGTATTGTGTGTTCCCAGCTGAAAATAAAGATTTCAGCAGATCATATCACCTGTCATGTCACACTCAGTTGTAAAAGCATATTTACTTGTAAAGGAAAGACTAGTCTGCAGTAGAGGGATATATACTGACTGAGGAGGAAATGCTGGAAAGTACAGAAAAGTCTCCCTCTGTTTACTCCAAGCATCCAATCATGTGGAGCGGAATGTACAAATCAGGAGCCCCTCTGCACATGATTGGGTATCTGAAGTGAACAGAGTGGAACTTCTCATAGCAGCTTTATAGGATGGAAAATGTGCAGGAATACATTATGAGTCCCCTCCGGAGGTGAGAGCATCTTCTGCATTTACTTATAGAGGGAATTTTGATGAAGTAGCTGGATGATGAATCTAGAAAAGAAAGCTCTTATCAGAGAATAATATTTATAAATAAATGTGTCTAGTCGGAGTTTACAGTTTTACATTGTCATTAATAAAATAAATGCCTTTCAGATAAGAAAAAAAATTATGAATAGAATTTACATTAGATTGCACTGTTGTCCATTTTACATTAGTTGATCAATGCTTATCTATCTATCTATCTATCTATCTATCTATCTATCTATCTATCTATCTATCTATCTATCTATCTATCTATCTATCTATCTTGTAGCGTCAGGCAGGACATGATAAGGGGAAATCTCCTGCAATCTTTAGGAATGATCCATCCATGGACAGACCCCTCCTCTCAGCCCCCCTGAAGCACCTGCAACCAATCAGAGCTCAGTGTGCAGTACCAGGCAGCCCAGAGACCCCCTCCATGGGATAAATCCTCCCCCAGACCCTTTCCTTGGTGGACAAACTTCGTGCAAAGTGTGAGGGTGAGAGGTCCTCCGGAGACAAGGTACAGCTGCCAGCATCTCTGTCCTCCTCATCTGCATGTCCCGCCCGTGTCTGGCCACATCTCCACAGTCTGATAGCCTCTTCTTCTATTCTCTGCAACTCTGTATCCATCCCATTATGTCATCATTTATCCTCTGTCTGTCTGTCTATGTATCGTTCCTTCAATGTTTCTTCTGCCTATGTCTGTAATGAGATATGTCTTCCTTTTAGTAAAAGGCTAAGGATTTATTCAGCTGTGTATGTGATTATTGATCTTTACTCTTCGGAATGGTTATTATGTATTGATTAGTCTAATGTATCCTTTATATGCTGTATGTCACCTTGCGCCCCACGCTCTATGACTTGGGGTAGGTTGTGGTCTGAGGGCATACAGAAAGATCAGTGTAGCATGTATGGTGTAAGAAAATGTGTCTTTATTTCTGGCGCCCTCTTCCCTCTCTGGTCTTCCTCTACCCAATCCCCTTTGTGAAGTCAATGCAGCCTGCCGTACCCCTTCTCCTTCATGGTCTGTCTGTAACCATCCATGATCCACCTGTGCCCCCTGCCCCATGGTCTGACTGTCTCCCCTGCCCCATGATCTACCTGTGACCCCTGCCCCATGCTCTGACTGTGTCCCCTCTCCTTCACTGTCTGTCTGCAACCATCCATGGTCTACCTGTGCCCCCTGCCCCATGGTGTCTGATTGTGCCCCATACTCCGACTGTGCCCCCTGTCCTTCATGGTCTGTCTGCAACCATCCATGGTCTACCTGTGTCCCCTTCCCCATGGTCTGACTGTGTCCCCTCTCCTTCACTGTCTTTCTGCAACCATCTATGGTCTGCCTGTGACCCCTGCCCCATGCTCTGACTGTGTCCCCTCTCCTTCACTGTCTTTCTGCAACCATCTATGGTCTACCTGTGACCCCTGCCCCATGCTCTGACTGTGTCCCCTCTCCTTCACTGTCTTTCTGCAACCATCTATGGTCTACCTGTGACCCCTGCCCCATGCTCTGACTCTGTCCCTTCTCCTCCATGGTCTGTCTGTAACCATCCATGGACTACCTGTGCCTCCTGCCCCATGCTCTGACTGTGCCCCCTGTCCTTCATGGTCTGTCTGCAACCATCTATGGTCTACCTGTGCTCCCTGCCCCATGGTGTCTGATTGTTCCCCCTCTCTTTCATGGTATGTCTGTAGCCATCCATGGTCTACCTGTGACCCTTGCCCCATTATGTTACTATGCCCTCTGCCTATTGTGGTGTATCTGCAACCATCCATGGTCTACCAGTGACCCCTACTATACGGTTTGCCTGTGTCTCCTGTCCTCAGTGGTCTTTGTGTCCCTTGCCTACCATGGTCAGCCTGTGGCACTTTCTGTCCTGTGCTTCTTGTGGTTTTCCGGGTCCCCTGTGTGTTCCTTTGCCCCTTGCTTTCCTTTCTGTGCCACCTGTGCTCTCCTGTCCCATGACTTTCGCCCACTATAGTTTGTGTGTTTCCCTACTCCAACAATGTTCTTATGCCCCCCATGACATGCTTCTCCCATCTGGCCTTTGTCACCCACACAGTGACTAATGGTGCCTTCCTGGCAGGTACAGAAGATTCCCTTTAACTGGACTTACCTGAGGAGCACAGTGGCTGCAGGACACAGCTGGACCATGCCCCATAACAGCATCCGAGCAGGTAAGAGGCGTCCTGCTAGAATGAGTGCGGAAATGTGTCCGTGCTCCTCTGTACTGATCTGTGCCCAGGACACAAGTACTGCCAATAGATTAGATGATACCCTCAGTCATGACAAGGTGCTGATCACACAGCATCCAGCAATGCACATTTATGACTAGAGCTTGTACTGAAGAGCTGACAATCCCTCCTGAGAGGGGGAGGGAGGGAAGGCAGATTCATCGCTCTCCAAAAGAAACAGATGGAGACTCGGGGACCCCCTGTGCACTGTGCGTGACCTCATGCGGGGTTCACCTGTGTCATGTGGACCTGTATAGAGTAGATGAGCAGTGACCCAGAATTACATGGTGATTATTATCCGCTAACAATGCTGATAACTGTATAACCAGTGCATCTATCTATCTATCTATCTATCTATCTATCTATCTATCTATCTATCTATCTATCTATCTATCTATTCATGTACCCCACCCATTCTTATCTATCTTCTTCCACATCTATCCACAATACAGGTGCATTTCTCAATTCTGTTGGGCTTCAGTTCCATCAGTCACCTCTCATCAGAAAGATGACTAGAGGGATGCTAGAGGTAGATTTGTGCTGTATCGGGTTATTTCAGGGATACATGTGAAGGGATGTTAGATATATGTGTGCTATATAGGTGACATTAGAAGATTTCATGTGCGCTATATAGGGGGATGTTAGAGAGATGTATTTCTTTGATAGCGACATGTGCGCTGCATAGGGGGTGTTAAAGTGGTATATGTGTGCTGTATAGAGGGTGTTAGTGGGGTGTATATGTACTGTATGGGGAAGTTTAAGAGCTATATTCTGTATGTATAGTGTATAGTGGAAGTTGTATTTGTGTGCATTGTAGATGGGGGATATACTTCTGTGTGCTGCATAGGGGCTGTACGTGGTACATATATGTATTTTATATAGGGAATGTGAATGTGATACGTGTGTGCTGTATAGGGGATGTTAGTGTGCTATATGTGTGCTATATAGGGGTTGTGAGTGAATATATATACACTATATAATGTCATGATACATATATATATATATATATATATATATATATATATATCAATATATATATATATATATATATATATATATATCGGATAACTATATATATATGTGTGTGCTGTATAGGGGATGTTGGTGGGCTGTATATGTCTGCTCCGTAGAGAATATATAGCGGTATGGGCGACACACAGCTGTACGTAACCTGTGCGCTCTCCTGCTGCCCTGTCCTGTGTGGCAGGCAACCTTTAGCACACTATAATGCCTGTGTCTGAGCATCAGCTGACACTTCCGAAGTGCTGTCTCCGCAGTTATTCTGTATTGAGTCACATTCATTTACTGGACACAGAATCCAATCACCCCCATGCATCTCCCCCTAACCCGGGTGCCAATAGCCCATCACTATTCATCCATCAACTACCCTTCCCCATCCTCCCTGCCTGCTGCTGATGAGAGTCCCGGTAACTAATCAGCAGTGATTACTGTACGGAGTGGTGATCGGCTCCCTGTCTGTCTGTCTGCCCAACTGCTATGCACACAAAGAGTACAATCCCTATTATAGCCAGAGAAACAGTGTTTGTAAACCATGCCCAGCACATCCCGATAGCAAAAAGTAGCCTCATTATCTTACCAATCGGTAGGCAAACAATTGTGCACAAAGAATTGTGCGCATAATCATATATATATATATATATATATATATATATATATATATATATATATATATATATATATATATATATATATATATATATATACACTCTTATAGCTAGACTTGGGCTGTACTTGGCTGAGGAGCGCAGGCTGTCTTTGGATGACTGCAGCGATCATCTTTCGAGGTCACATCTCCACTTATTGCCCCATTTGAATACAAGTTAATTAGCAGATAATTTGGCCGGGCGGCGGGAGGAGAGATACCTTCTTCCCCCCTCAATGTGACACTTTAACAGCCCGGCTGATGGATGCAGCTTGAGGGGGAGATCAGGGAGGACAACCTTGTTTTTATGTCATTTCAGCTACGTGGGTTTTAGTTTCTCTCCTTTAAAGTGGATATTTGTATTATGTGAGCTGGGATCTCCAGTTACCAGAGACCAGGAGGTATAATTCACAGCTCTACTAGATGCCCCCACTACACGGGGGAACTCATAATAAACAGAGGAGTCACTGGCCATTCCCTCTGTGTCTTTACATAAATCCATTTGTAGCTCTAACAACCCTTTGTAAAAAGGAAATCATAAAAAAACAAGAACAAATAGTAATAAAACATATATAAGAAAACACATAAGCATGTAAGATTTTCATAGATCAAGTTTTTTTCATGAAAATTAAGGCTTTTATTTGTTTTTTGTTTTTTTTTTGTAATTGTATCATGATTATTATTACCTGCGAATCATTTATAGGCAATAGTTGTAAATAATATGTGAAGGGAGGATTAATGTCGGTAAATGCCACATCAGTATAGCAGTATATGGATATACAAGTGACTTGGAGTAGATTGGAAAACATTATGGCATAGACTGGATGGTGGGGGGTTAATATGGCCATTACATACACATTACACTGTTTAGCTTGCATTATAATTATATTTCTGCACACCAGTCTGTATAGCTAAATGATAATAAACATTGCCAGCACTTAAAAACACAGGATACACAACTGCTCGAAATGCAATAAACAAGCAAGATTTACAACAAATAAAAATAATAATAAATTAATATATATATATATATATATATATATATATATATATTTGTTACTGTTATCGTTTATTGTAATATTATATGTTATAAAAGTATTACACACATTACTGTTTAAATGGCTGAGTAATAATAATAATAATAATAATAATAATAATAATAATATGCACAGCAACTGAAAAGTTATAATTATGATTATGATGATATTAATATAATCAGTCTGCATATAGTTTGTATGCATTATTATGTACAATAATATCTATTTTATTTATAATCATCATTCTACATAATATAACTTGTTCTACTTATAGCCTATATTATATACATTATTTGCTTAATAATGTGCTTTGTTTTATGCAATGAAGGGGATAGCATTATGCATATTATTACATATGTTATGCAATTTATTAGGCGTTAGTTTAGCAGCACTGTACACATTACCCTACATCATTAGAGATATTATTCTACCCTGTACATTATATGATGAAGAGGTGTTGCAGAGCAATTTGTTACACAGGGAAAATAGCTGCTGCTGGCCTTGAAATTGCCTTTCCCAGACACATTTAACATGTAAAAGTTGGTAAGTGTAAATAACTAAAGCAAAGCAGGACAGACACCCAGTGCCTGGTCAGCAGACAGTGATCTCTACATGGGATAATAGTCCATTCAGAAAAATCTCCAATTTTTGTATGCAAAATTGTAGCAATGGAAAACTAAAATTGTTATAATGTGAATGAAGATATTCATGGGAGATTAAAAATAATTCTGAAAAAAGCTACTAAAGAGCTAACATAAAACCTTCTCTTTATTAGAATTCAAAACTACATGTATTGATGTGACTAGAATTCAAAACTACATGTACTGATGAGAAATTATTATTAACAATAGTAATACACGTAAAAGAAAACATTTTACACGTCTTTCCTTTTTTTGGAAAACCAATTTCAGACTTTTGGTGACTTCTAGACTAAATATATATAAAGGGAGGGGAGTGTACAAAAGTTGAGCTATTGCCATGGCAACATTAAATATTGTCATAGAAACCCACCTGAAAAAAAGAATCAGCTTTTATTCTTTTTTTTTTTAACTAGGAATTATAAAACAAGAATTCTATTGAGATGCAATTGGCAACTTTTAGTATCTCTTCTCATTGTTACATGTGGATGAAGCAGGGTAGGGTTAGGATAGGTTTAGGACCACTTTTATATTGCTCTTTTAGTTTGTGTTCCTGCTGAGGAGAATGCTCAGCACTTTATGTTCCTGCCATGAGGTTACATTTCCTCCCTGGAACAGATATAGTAAAAGCAATCAAAGACATTTGCTAGTGTAGAGAAGACCTGTCAAGTTTTATTGGTGCCACTTTGTTTATTTTTTATTTTTACACAGGGTTCAATCCCAGGTGTCACTGGGGACAAAAAGTGAGAGGTGATCTGCCCAAAAGTTATGTGAACAACAATAACAATCTGGCGAAAGTTATCATCCTGAACTTTTTTTTTGATAACTTTACAATATTTTTATTGATCCAGAAGTCTTTCACGCTGCTTACATTTACCATGCACTGTATATATCTCTAATGTTAAACCTTGTAAGGTATGATGGTCCAGATCCTTGCATCCATATGCACAAATACACATTCCACGGCACCTATAGACATAGCCAGGTGTGTCCGCAGTGAGTTGCTGCTACTACGGTAATATAAGTACCCTTTTCAACTTTTTTTTTTAAATAACACCATAGTTAAATGAAATGGAAACATGAATTAAATTATTAGAAAAAAAAATGTGTCGCTTCCTAATCTCATCAGTATATTTTAAATCGGCACAAAAATATGTGCCTAGTGTTCTAGAAAGCTTAATAACAAATATTTGAAAATGTTAAGCATGATTAAAGGGATGCAGACTTACCAATACAATTATTGATTTTCTAAGCAGAATTGTAAAACAGTTAAATATAATGAAATAACAAATGACAATGATTACATCTTTTTTTTTTAAACCCTTGTAATGAATTATGTATTTATAGATTTCATTTAGATCCAGTGATTAGGGAAAAAATATTTTGAATGTTAAAATAACATTAGAAAAATAATTGCAGAAGTCGTAATTGCTGTACTTGTAACTTGATGGGTAGAAGTCTTAGAAATAAGCTAACAACGCAGCCAATAGCCGCTTTCTTGCCTAGGGACATTTCTGCAGTTTAGCATTGACTGGTTTCATACATTATTATTTTATGAAAATTATTATTATTATTTTATTGCAACAAGTGGGTTTTCCAAAGAAAAATAATACAATGTTCTACTTTTCTATTCTAGAATTCATTTAGCCAGTAATCCAAGGGGTTTCTCCCTTCCAGACTTTCTATCAGCAGAAATATTGCAGGGATATCTGTTTTACTTCATAGGCAAACTTTTTAGAAAAATGATTTAGTATTTTGTAAATACTTCCAAAGCAAACGAAAATAAAACATGTACCCAAACTAGTATGATACAATACTTACTCAGCAAGTTGTGTTGTTTTTAAATATGGGACAACTGCATTTTTGTATTAATGTTTTTATGCATACATGTTAAATTAAGTGGATGTTCAATTAAAGCTGCTATATTGCAGTTGTAAGTGTGAACAAAAAAATATTAAGACCTTATTCAAAAACAAACAAAAAATGTTTTTAATTTATTGTTTGACAAGCAAATAATGTCTGTGTAGTCCAGAGCTTTATAAACCACTTTTTAGAAGAGTTATATAGAGCTATGGATGTTTCTGAAAAAATAGGATTCATTTGCCTTGAGTTGTTCTTTCATAGATACAGGAAGTTGTGTTTGTAGGTAAAGCCATATCTGTTATTCTTGCCTCAGCTGTTGAGCCTTGAGGGGGCGGGATTTTATAGTATGGGGTGTAACACAACAACATACTCTTCCATTGGCAATTGTAAGGTGCTGTGTAATAACAAGAATGCGTATTGATTACAGTCCCAAGCTAGTTTATCTCAGAATATAAGAACAGTCTATATCTGAATTTAGGAGTGAGTATGTGCTCTCTGTACAGCTGCTAATTGTAATGCCCCACAATTTTTAAACTTGGATCTTATGCGGTTAAATATATTTACTTGTACATAGTCCCTTTTTGGGTACTCAAGCGAATTTTGTATGCCTGCCAGTGGACGTTATTTCATTAAAGCCCTCAGCATTTTTGACTTGATTCTGACATTTAGCAAAATTACAAAATGCTAGCATCAAGGGTGTGAACTATGGGTCACGTGACCACTGTCCATACTCTCCCCAACCCCATTTGTGATGCAGGGTTTAAAGTACTGCTTTCATTGTTAATGGCAACACTACTACAGGACCCTGTGGGAGGGGTGTGGCCTGGTCGCAGTCAAAATAAAGGTACTGTACTTAGAAAATCCGATTAACTGGCATCATCAGGATGTTGATATTCAATGGTAGGTTAATTATTGATTGTTTTTTATTATCATTAGCTATTGGGCTAGTTCATTAGTTGTCTGATATTGTGTCACCTTTGCTGCATCCTCTTTCATCCTCTTTCCAGTCTTCCACCCTTTTCAATAGCACAGGCTAGTGGTTGATGCTGACATATATATACCCTAAGGGTGCTCAGATTATGTCTGGTTGTGTGATCGCCCTGTAACGTTTGCACCCAGCATTATTGTTGTAGATAATGTGATAGTCATTAGATGACTAGGATAGTGGCACGTGATAGTATTATGATGACATTACTTGACTTCTCAGTATGGAATTCATGGAATGGATGCCCTTCTGTTACTGCACTGCAGGAGCTTCTGTGATGCTAAAGTATTCTAATACACCTTTTTTTGCATATACTGAAGAACACATTGAGATGTCCACTCCATGACAGAGTCCTTAATGTAACAGTGCTTATTGATGGTGGTAGTTTGGCTGTTTATGGCCAGCACTATGTTTATCCAGTGGTAGAAAATAGCCCAATGCAGTATTTCGGGGCTGTCAGATGCTTATAAAAAGCTGGTTAAATGCATTGACATTTTTCTGGCGTTTACCTGCTGTTTCTGGCATCCATGAGGTTCTCCAGTCTCAAGAAGTTGGCAAAATGCTTCTAGAAAACTGCTAGGCAGATGCCACAAAAGTGAAATTAAACCCTATTTAAAAGTTACGTTTTCAAAGTGTGGTTTGAGCTGTGGCTGCTGATTGGTAGAAGTGGTACATTTTCATGTACAAAACTAGTGTGGCAGGGGTGTGGTTGACTTTCCTCTAGATTTCAGCAGAATTCTGAAATGGAACACCGCAGTGTGGTCATGTGATAGCATGTCAACAGATACATTTTTTTCTACAGGGAGTTTCTGCTCATTTGAATGAATGTACCATTATAAAGCCATGTATGGACATAGAGAGAAAAGTGTAATCACATGACCAGTGCACTGCAGGGAAGGGCTGTATGTTTACCACAGGGGTAATAAACTGAAGCAGATAATGGCACTTTTCATGGCAGTGGAAAACAAACATACATGGCAACTGGAAATTCAGAGATGTAATGGCACCTGGGCCCCTCGTCTGGTCTAGAGGGCCCTCCTTCAGGCATTACATTATACGTTTATTAATTTCAAATGGGTAATAATTATGGGTATATATGCAGTAAACAGTATTCATTACATTAGTATAACATCACTAAACAAGGGGAAGCAGAAAAGGTGCCGTGTCAGTCCCTCCCGACCGGTTTCGCACACTGTTGTCCTCATTACAGTCATTAAATTAGGCCTGTCTCACGCTGCAGTGGTCCATAGAAAGCAGATGATTACTATATATATAAATGTCGGGGGTGGGGGTAGTATACATTTCACACTTTGGCCCGTGCCTCTATAGAGACTCCTCCGGATGTATGCTTAGTCTGGTTACTACCAGTAAGAACACTTTAATACACATGGCTACCCTTGTTGATAGAGGAAAAAGCAAAAGCTCTGAGACAATTGCTGTTATATCCTAACAGTGCAGGGGGAAGTGAAGTGGTCCTCAGAACTGGCCTTACCAGCAGAACCCCGACTGCCCCACCAGTGTCTTCAGTATCGGAGGAATGCAATGATTCTGTTACTAATGAAATGCTTGAACCAGTCTGTTTTATGTACCATACACACCATTAATGTGAGGGTAACATCTGGAGCTTCATAATGAGAAAGCTTAACAACTTCTCCACCATTATCCGTGCAAATAATAATAATATATTTCTTTTGCCTGAATAGCAACATCATTGGAAACGCTGTATTATTTATTATTTGTTTTAATCCTTATTAGTTATTTCTGGTATTATTATTATTATTTTGTTTACAGACATGATTAGTAATCTTGCTATGTGAAACTCTGTGTAAATTATTTCCTTATAAAAATGTGTTTGAAGCGTTTAAGACTTTGCTGTGCAGATTTGTAGTGAAAGAATTTGTGGTCCAGAAATGAACCTTAAAGAGAAATTAATGAGGATCATGGAGACTGACATCTGTATTCCATTTTAAGAATACCAGTTGCCTGGCTGACATTCTGATGATTTTGGCTTCAGTGGTCTTGTGTGTGAAAGCCCTGTAACGAGCATGCTGCTCGTGGAGTCACCTGATCTACATGCTTGTTCTGTGTCAGTGATTGGGAAAGTGTTTAAGGCAAAATATTACCACAAAGTGTCAAGCAAATAGCATTAAATGTAAAAGCAAGTCCTTATGGCTTTCTTCATATGCCTTTCACTGTAGAGTTCATAGGGGCAATTTAATGAAAGAGCAGCGCAGAACAGCTGTGTTCACTTCAAACATGATTGTATGTTATGTTTGATATAAATGCATCTCATCGCTACTTTACTGCCCCCCCCACCCCCACACACACAATTTTCTGTTGGTAACTCAGGGGCCTTAAATATGCCCTGAGGAAGTGACATCCGGGATCACATGACAGACCCAGAGAACTGGAACCTCTATGAGTTTAGTCTGTGAAATATGGCCCCATCATCACTCAGACTGCACAATATGGCCCTGCACTCAATCATTCGGGCCATGTACAATGTCCATTTGATAACAGTCACAGTCTGTGTACCATGGCTCTGTGGTTAGTTGGAATGTGTTTCAAGGCCCTGAAGTCTATGCAGCATGGTTCTATGGTTACTAAGTCTGTGCAACACAACCATGTGATCACTCAGTCACTTGGTTAGAAGACCTTACTAAAAATATGGGGCTCCGTGGTTTCTTAATGTCTTCGTATGCCCCGAGTGGAACTATAAAGCAAAAGAGTACTGATACGTCAACATCTTTAGACACTGCCTCCTTTGTTCCCTTTTTAAACTTCACTCCTAGCAAAAAATAAATAAACAATTCCTAGATCTTTGCAGGCAGTGAACTGCAGAGCTGCTTTTTAACTGTATGGAAGCCCTTGGCAGGTCAGATAAATTACTTTTCTAATACTTATTCAGGACTTGCTTGATCACAAACTGTCCTTGCTACATACAGGCTGCAATTTTCTAAGAGAAATTCAGTCTGAGCCTTCCCCCTTGAAGTCTGATCAGAAAGATAATGCAATCCGAGCAGTAACTACAGCCACACCCACAGAGCTGACAAATAATCTCTTTCATATTTTGGTCATGTGATCCACACTTCAAGCCAAGATTTAGTTTCAGATGTCATGTTTCTCTCAGAAAAAAACATCTGAGCCCTACTCTGAGGTATCATTTGGTATTTTTAGATCTGTGCCTTTTAACTCAATGTATAGGAAGTGCCATATTCAACATTCATGTCTATTGAATAGTTTGAGCTAAATGCTCCACTTTGATGCTTATGTTTACAAAACTTGAGAAATGCACGCCAGACCTCAGGGAATTCCATCATTTCATTGTAACCATATTTCATTGTGTTGTATCTAAACACTGCGTTTGTCCACAGAGCTCATCAGAGACGGAGGCTGCACAGGACCCATCAGCTCACTGCGCATAGGTCAGCAGCTATATCTTTTAATATTATGTGTAACAAACAGGGTGACTTTCCTATGACACACAAACTACACACAGTAAACACCAAACAACTCTATTTCTATGAATCTGTGCACAAATAATAATAGTATCTGAGATACAGTCAATTTATAATGCAACAAAAATTTGAAGACCTATTGGTTTTATATCCATTGCGTAAGATTTGGGTATTTTTCATTATTCAGTGACATGCAACATGATGCGATAATTTATTATTATTATTTATTGTATTTATAAAGCGCCAACATATTAAATATGTATTTTACAGTACCGATCCTACTTAGAAAGTAGCTGGTATTTCTTTTTTCTCACTTTAAGCATTAGGAATCTAGGACTCAAACTTACAGTTTTTCTAATAGCTAATTAGAGGTCATAAATCTCCTGTATGGCTGAGAAAAACACTTCTGAGATCAGGGAACAGAGGAAAGAGTTCAATAATTCAAGATTGGTCTGCAGGAAGGATATATATTTAAATTCCCCCCTCATGTACCTGAGACAGTAAGAACAACACTTTCAGATTCGGGAAGATGGATTGGGGAACAATCGTTCATCGGCAGAGATCCCTGATCCATCTGCCCATGATCTGCCAGCAGGTACCTCGTACTCACCACCCGACGGGTCCAGCGAAATTCCCATGATCCCCATGATGACGGTCATTAAGAGATGCCTCTTCCTGCTTGCGACGTCATGTGACTACACAATGGGCACGAAGTAGAAGTAAGCGATCGCAGTACTTTGCACTGAGTTGTTGGGGATCTTAAATATCCGCCACATCCGTCGCTTAATGATGCGTGATTGTCTCAAGGGGCAACATCGTTAAACATGTTTATGTTAAACGATCTTGCCCGACGTCGGGTAACATTGCCGTAAGTATCGCCCACTGAGTATGAAGCTTTAAAGGGGAACTGAAGAGAGAGGTATATGGAGGCTGTCATGTTTATTTCCTTTTAAACAATACCAGTTGCCTGGCAGCCCTGCTGGTCTATTTCTCTGCAGTAGTATCTGATTAAAACCAGAAACAAGCATGCAGCTAGTCTTGTCAGATCAGACTTATAAGTCTGAACCACTGAAACACCTGATCTGCTGCATGCTTGTTCAGGGGCTATGGCTAATAGTATTAGAGACAGAGGATCAGCAGGGCTGCCAGGCAACTGGTATTGTCTAAAAGGAAATAAACATGACAGCCTCCATATACCTCTCTCTTCAGTTCCCCTTTAAAGAGACCAACAGCTTGGGGAATAGTCTTTCCACTTGATCATTTTTGCTGGAAAGAAACTTTTTAAAAAGTACAATTAAAAAATGTAACTTGAATAATTCAATATTGTTAAAAGTATATGTTTTGTTATTAGAGATAGAAATTGCTTTGCTAAATTTGCTTAAAGTGTGATCCCTGTGTGTGTAGACATTCTCACTCTTGTGCTTCCTTTATCCAGGTCATGGTGGACTCAATCAGTTAGGAGGAGCATTTGTAAATGGCCGACCTCTGCCAGAAGTGGTGAGGCAGCGCATAGTGGATTTAGCGCACCAAGGCGTGCGTCCGTGTGACATCTCCCGGCAGCTGAGAGTCAGTCACGGTTGTGTCAGCAAGATACTCGGCAGGTAAGTAGCCAGAAAACCACCCAACCAATTTAGGCTATAGTATTCACTGTTTAGGCAAACCTTTACCCAAAATGATAATGCTCAGCACCTCCAGTGCACAACCTGCTTCATTAAGTGTTTATTGTGATAGGTACGCAAACTTCTCGCTCCCCTTTTCTCTGCTCCAGGACCCTCATAATTTGCTGTGCATAAGTAATTTGCTCAGCTACTTTTACACTTTGGAGGCCACCAACTGGATTTCCTTTTAAACAATACCAGTTGTATGACAGTGCTGCTGAACTCTTTGGCTTGAGTAGTGTGTCACACACCTGAAACAAACATGTGGCTTTACCAGTCAGTCAAAACTCCCTTGGTGAATGTCCAGTTTTACTCATCCATATTTAATGCTTCCTAACTTGTCCTACAATCTATACAGGGCCGGCCCGCTCATGAGGCGGGGTGAAACATTTGCCTCAGGCAGCAAACTTCTAGGGGCGGCACCCGCCCGGGGGGCCGGCCGCCGAGCCGGAGGGGTAGCGGGCAGGTCGGGGGTATTGGGCCTAGCGGTGGGGAGGGGGGTCAGACCCTCCCCTCCCTCGCCTGGGTCCCCCGATCTGTGCTCCCCTCCAGCTGTAATTAGGAAGCAGCTGCTTGCAGATCGTAAGAGGCCCGGGCGGGGAGGACTCACCTTTTCCGCGTTCCAGCGAGCGCTTCACTGACGTCACTTCCTGCATCGCCGCCCACTGTATTGTAAGTGGACGGCGATGCAGGAAATGACGCCAGTGGAGCGCACGATGGAACGCGGATAAGGTGAGTCCTCCCCGCCCGTGCCTCTTACGATCGGGCAGCGGCTGCTTCCTAATTACAGCTGGAGGGGAGCGCAGATCGGGGGAATCAGGCGAGGGAGGGGGGGGTCCGACCCCCCTCCCCACCGCTAGGCCCAATACCCCCGACCTGCCCGCTACCCCTCCGGCTCGGCGGCCGGCCCCCCCGCACCCACGGGCGGGCGGGGGCGGCAGCAATCTTCTCCTAAATTTGCCTCAGGCGGCAAAAAGTCTAGGGCCGGCCCTGAATCTATAGGGTTAAAGCCACCACTAGCAACACTTTTCAGCAAAGCGATGCACCCATGAAAACCTATGGGGAAGGTTCCAAAACAGCCTTGTGATCACCAAGAGATTGCAAAAGTGAGGAGGAGGAGTGATTACTACACAAGGCAATGAGGGCCTTTTCTCTTCACTCTGGGAAACAAGGAGAACATTGCGGTACTTCAGTGATTTGGAAATCCTGAGTGATTTCTGAATTGCTCTAGTGGACACTTGCCCTTAAAGCCCATTTCCAGCCCACCCAGCTATCATTCAATACTCACTTTCTCACTCCCCATCACTGTCCGCCCACCCTCCCTCACTGTCTGACTGCTCTCCTTCACCGTCTGCCTGCCCTCCCTCGCTGCCTGCCTGCCCTCCCTAACTGTCTGCCTGTCCCCCTTCACTGTCTGCATGCCCTCCTTCACTGTTTGCCAGCTCTCCCTCACTGTCTGCCTGCTCTCCTTCACTGTCTGACTGCCCCCTGCACTGTCTGCCTGCCCCCCTTCACTGTCTGCATGCCCTCCTTCACTGTCCGCCCATCCTCCCTCACTGTCTGACTGCTCTCTTTCACCGTCTGCCTGCCCTCCCTAACTGTCTGCCTGTCCCCCTTCACTGTCTGCATGCCCTCCTTCACTGTTTGCCAGCTCTCCCTCACTGTCTGCCTGCTCTCCCTCACTGTCTGCCTGCTCTCCTTCACCATCTGCCTGCCCTCTCTCACTGCCTGACTGCCCCCTTCACTGTCTGCCTGCTCTCCTTCACCGTCTGCCTGCCCTCCCTCACTGTCTGCCTGCCTCCCTTCACTGTCTGCCTGCCCTTCTTCACTGTCTGCCCACCCTCCTTCGCTGTCTGCCCTAGTTCCCACGTTACTGACTGCCTACCCTCCTTCACTGTCTGCCCACCCTCCTTCATTGTCTGCCTACTCTACCTCTCTTTCTCCCCGCCCTCCTTCACTGTCTCTTTGCCTTCCTTCACTGTCTGCCCACCCTCCATCACTGTCTGCCTGCACTTCTTCTTTGTCTGCCTGCCATCCTTCACGCTCTGCCTTCCCTCTGTTGCTGTCTGCCTACCCTTCTTCACTGTCTGCTGCTCTCCCTCACTGTCTTCCCACCCTCCCTCACTGTCTGCCCCCCCTATGACACTGTCTGACTACCCTCCCTCACTGTCTACCTACCCTCCTCTGTCTGTCTGCCCTCTCTCACTGTCTGCCCGCCCTCCATTACTGTCTGCCTGCCCTCCTTCACTGTCTGCCTGCCCTCCGTTGCTGTCTGCCTGCTCTTCCTCACTATTTGCTTGCCATTCTTCACTGTCTGCCCACCCTCCCTCACTGTCTGCCCCCCCCCCCCCCACACACACACACACACGCACACACACGCACGCACACACGTCACTGTCTGCCTGCCTGTGCCCAATGGGCACCATTTCTTTAGATTAGCTAAAGTCTCCCATAAAATGTGTCTGGATTACTCCACAGCAAATCTTCACCGGTCATTTCTCACTTGAATATAAAATATAATTGGCTACTACTGGGCATCATGGATAAGATGACAGAAATATATGGATAAGTAGGGAATTGTGAGAGTCAGCAGGCTGCATACCCCAATCACACTGCATCCTGCCTACAGTTCACATCTCTACAAGATAAGACAAATCTGCCTCTTTCATTTTGACAAACTTGTAAAGTGTCTGCAATCCACATATTCAGCGCAGTTATTTCCCATCCACTCTGTCACTAGAGAGGGGTCGCTTGGCCGGCTTCTGAAGCAATGAGCTAGAACAGCGCAGTCACACAAACTGCCTCAGATGTGCTCATCACACTGACATTATCTGCTGCATGTCATTGTAGTGGGCTGATTCAATTACATTAGCTCAGTAAATACATGTTTATGACAGATATCAGTTAGATGTAGGGGAAAACCATCATCCTTTCCTCAAGATGCCAACTCATCCAATAGTGATCTATGGTAGGGAAAGACTGAACATCCTTCAGGGCATTATAGCCAGGAGCAGCTAGAGATAAATCTGTGACCACGTGTGCTCAGCTCAGCTGAGTGTACATGCCTATGAAGTGTGAAGGGGGAGGAGACAAGAGAGCTGCCCCAGATGAATAAGGGCATGCAGCATGGACTGTACTATGGAAAGGGAAGGGGATAGCAGCAGGAGACTTCCAGCTATAGAGGAATGCAATAGAGAACAGTCACACTCCTCCAGTTCTGTGTTTGTTTAGGCACAAACCACTTAAGGACCAGGGGATTTTTCCCTGCTGTGTGCTGGGTGGGCTCTCCAGCCCGCAGCACAGATCGTGTTTTCTGCAGGGCGATCAGACTTCCCCCCTTTTTCCCCCACTAGGGGAATGTCCTGCTGGGGGGGTCTGATCGCCGCCGGCTGTTTGTGTTTTGCGGGGGGGCTCCTCAAAGCCCCCCTCCGCAGCGCTATTCCTCCCTCTCTCGCCTTCCCTCCCTCCCCTCCTTGCTGTGGGCGGCACAGGACGGCAATCCATCCTGTACCGCCTCTGATAGGCTTCAGCCTATCAGATGCCGGCGATCCCCGGCCAATCAGAGGCCGGGGATCGCCGATCTCCTTTACGGCGCTGCTGCACCGTAAGCGCGTATCATGTAAACACCGTGGATTTCTTCCCCGCGTGTTTACATTTAGCCTGCAGGCCGTGATCGGAGGCTCGCAGGCTGTTCATGGAGACACCCTCCGTGAACTGACATGGAACGTTTCCATGGAAACACCACTGCGACCTGCTGACTACCGGCGTTAGGCGGTCGTTAAGTAGTTCTTATCAGCAACTGTGAATAGGCTGCAGGAAAGTTCTACCTAAGTAGCTCTCCATATAGTAAGCACAGAGGCTTAACCCATTCAGTCAGACGGCAACTCACGTCAGACGGCAACGTAGCGAAGCTCCGCCCACCTGACCCGACTCCACGCCGCAACACCGCGCTTCTCGCTCTGGCCAAGCGAGCGAGCTAGGAGGGGACCTGCAGGCAGGCTAAGAGACACGCTCCATTTCTGCTTACACAGTGTAAGTGTAATTTTAATGCGCTTGAATGTATAATTAAAACGTTAATGCACCAGAGAGGCGCTCCTGTTCCTTTTCCATTAACCCATTCAGTGCCTTCTGCAAAAGTGAAACCAAGTAAAACTTCAGTTTTTTTTGGATTTCTACAAATTGTAATTACCGTGACCTTTTCTACAAAATAAATATTTTCTTGGTTAAAAAAAACAAACGAAACTCCCAACTGGTGGGTTGCTGTGGCTATAACTAGGCTCCTATTATTTAGGGATGGTCAATGCGATGCAAATAATTTTAAGTTGTTGCAGGAGTATGCAAACCTTTGCAGCTTAAAAATGGACCAACCGAATTCTACCTCAGCAGGATTTGATTGGTTTATTCTCCAGCTGCATAAATTTGCATACAAAATGTGCATAATGCTGCATCAACTCAAAATTATATGCATCTTATTGACCATCCCTATTAGTATTATTATTTTTAGTAGTAGTAGTAGTAGTAGTATCTGCATTCATTGATATGCAGCAGTGTGAAATTGAGGTTTCCACAGCTTTGAACTACACCAGAAATGAGATTGAAACTACGCAACATTTATGCTGAAATCTGGTGCATATTGGTAGAATAAGTAAATGATCAGCATCTGGAAGAAATTGTATAATGAATGGGAAGCTTAAAGATGGCTCTGCATCATACAATCATGACTGTAAAATCTAATCCAGTTACTTCTATGTAGTATGAGAGCTTTCATAAATGATCTGTTGGCCCTTAGGCCTGGAACCCACTGAAATCCGCAAACGCAAAACGCAACAGCTAGCGTTTTGTCTGAGCGGTTTGCAAGCGGATTCATGCGCGTTTTCGGTCGCGTTTTGCAACAGTGTATTTTTTTGCTCAGCGGTTGTGTAGCGTTTTGCGTTTCGCGTTTTTATCCTGATTGGTCCTGTGAATTACTTTTAATTTTGTTACAGTGTGCTGAACCGCAAAACGCTAGAAAAACCGCTCAGTTTAGGTTTTGCTGAGCGTTTCTGCTAGCGTTTCAATACTTTACATTGAAGCGCTAACGCTCCCAAAATGCTGCAGGTCCTGCGTTTGCGTTTCTGAGAAACGCAAATGCTCCTGTGGAAGTTGCCCCATCCATTAACATTAGCCCAGCGTTTTGGCAAACTGCTAGCGTATCGCAGTGCTGCCAAAACGCTGCCAAAAGCGCTCCTGTGGGTTCCAGCCCTTACACTGCATTCAATAAGAAGAGAGAAAAATATGGAGGCTGCCATATTAAATTCCTTTTTAACAATAACAGTTCCCTGGCAGCCCTGCTGCGAGCGCTGTAATTACAGCACGGGAGATTTTGGCGCACCCGGCACCACCATAGGCCGCAATAGGAATTACAGCTATAGCGGCGCTCAGTGAGTAACTTCGGCACCGTTAGAAGACAGAGCTGAAGTTACTTTTAAAATATTGTAGTTCGGCCTCCAGCAACAGCTGGAAGCCAAATTACATAATTCCCCACCATCTATGGCGGCCTGGAGGGGGAATAGTAATTTACGCCGCCAGGACTTGTACAGCAGCAGGATCAGCCATATACCAGCTATCTCCCGCACCCAAGTCTCCCGGCCACTATTTCATATGTATGCGCCCTGCTGGTCTATTTGGCTGCAGTAGTGTGTGAATAATACCAGTAACAAGCATGCAGCTAATCTTGTCAGATCTGACAACAATGTCAGAAACACCTGATCTACTGCATGCTTGTTCAGGGGCTATGGCTAAAAGTATTTGAGGCGGAGGATCAGCAGGACAGCCAGGCAACTGGTATTGCTTAAAAAGGAAATAAATATGGCAGCCTCCGTTTACCTCTTAGGCCAAATACACACATCAGACCATAGTCTTTTTAAAATGAAAGATCACAGACCAATTTTACCCCCTTCTATGTAGTATGAGAGCCATATCTTCACAGTCTTTTCTATGGAGCCATCAGAAAAAAATCTTTGCAAGATGCTGCACACAAAGATGCTGTACAGACACAAAAGATCAGTATCTGCAAAAGATCTGTTCCTGCCAAAGATCCGTTCCTGCAAATTGCATTCATAGTCTATGGGATCTGCAGATCATCATACACAACTTGTTTAACTGACATTCATCTGCAGATCAGACAATCATCTGCAGATCTGAAAATCCATCCTGGTGGATCTGATCTGCAGATGAATGTCTGTTAAACAAGGTGTGTATGATGATCTGCAGATATCATAGACTATGAATGCATTTTGCAGGAATGGATTTTTGGCAGGAACAGATCTTTTGTAGATACTGATCTTTTGAATGTCTACAGCATCTTTGTGTGCAGCATCTTGCAAAGATTTCTGTCTGATGGGGAGTTCAGCTCCATAGAATAGACTGTGTAGGTATGGCTCTCATACTACATGGAAGGAGGTAAAATTGGTCTGTGATCTTTCATTTTCCAAAGACTATGGTCTGATGTGTGTATGAGCCTTTACTTCAGTTGTCCTTTAAATAGGTAAGATTAGCCAAGTAAGATTCTGCACTCTGCAGTATATGGTCAGCTTTAGGTCCAGAAAAGCCAAGTGCGAT
This sequence comes from Hyperolius riggenbachi, assembly GCF_040937935.1. NCBI lineage: Eukaryota > Metazoa > Chordata > Amphibia > Anura > Hyperoliidae > Hyperolius > Hyperolius riggenbachi. The sequence continues at coordinate 123,094,918 of NC_090648.1, read as the reverse complement.
GCCCAGCTTTGCATTGCTTGCAGGGGTGTAACTAGAGGAGCAGCACCTGCGATCACAGAAGGGCCCAGAGTTGTGAGGGGCCCCAACTACTAACCTTCCTTTCCACCGATACAGGTGACTATACTTCAGATCAGGTGTTTTTATGGCTACACTTGTTATAGGAGTGAAGATCAGGATGACCAAACTTGATTTATGACTCTTGTGAGATAGACCCCAAGACCGTAAAGGGCACCACAGGGAGGCAAGGGAGGGGTATGAGCAGTGGGGGAAGGTGGGGCATTAAAGTTTCACTGGGGGTACCCCATGAATTGTAGTTACGCCGATGCTTGCTTGTGCATGCTATGGCTGTCCTCACGCATGGGTGTCATCCACATTGATAACTTAAAGAGGAACTCCAGTGAACATTTCAGTGTTGGCAGGTGATGTAGCTTGGTTTTTGGCAGTTGGAAACAGCTGTAACAGCTATTTTCCACAATGCAACAAGCTTCACAGACAGGAAACTGCCAAAAAAAGTACATACTTTTCTTGTGGGAGGGGTTTCTTGTGGGAGGGGTTTCACCACAATATCAGCCATACAGCGCCCCCTGATGGTCTGTTTGTGAAAAGGAATTGATTTCTCATGTAAAAGGGGGTATCAGCTACTGATTGGAATAAAGTTAAATTTTTGGTTGGAGTTTCTCTTTAACTGGCTCCTCCCCTTTAGACTATAGTAAGGACATTAGCCTAGCTTGTGAGCTTCTCTGAGGAACAGTCAGAAAGTAACATGATTATTTATGTATTCAGTAAAGCACTGTGGAAGATATTAGTGCTATATACAGTACATGCATAATAATAGCCATTATATCAGCTTTATTTTAATTTCTATGCCTTGAATATTATATTGCTTAATCTTGTGTTACCATTAATCATTTGCCCCAATGAAGCATGGTTTTCTTTCACATAAATCTCTTGGTTGTGTGTTTCTGCAAAGAGTATTAAAATGGGGAATTCTTTTTTGGCAGCCATACAGATTTTCAAGGATGAATAATGCATACAAGTAGTCTGAAATCAAAATATATATCAATACACAATCGTGTGTGCATATATATATATATCATATATCTTAAATAATAAAAGTGTATTTATTCAAATAATTTAGGGATTAGGCACAACTGTATAATTAATTACAGCTTAATTTTATGTAGAGATGGAGGGATGAAAAAATAAAATTTTTGTTACCAAATATGTACCTACCGGTAGTTATAAAGCAGTATTGCCCGCTATTAGCGTTTGGTTAAGTGTGCTGTCATTGTGTGTATAGTAGACCATAGTGATGTTTGGCAAACACTTAAAAAATCCAGAAACTTTTCATGGTTAATGCTGGGAATACACAATGAGATTTTTCAGATTTACTGTCCGAACGTTTTTTACGATCAATTTCCATTTACTTCTATGAGAAATCGATCAGAAAAATGATCGAAAATCAGATCGGACAAGTCTGAAATTATCTATGGAACCATCTATCTGCCAAAAAATCTCATGGTGTATTCCCAGTATTAAGTGTACCTGAGGCAAGCAGCATCTCAGGTACTTACCTGGGGCTTCCTTGAGCTCGCTCGTCCATCGGTGTCTCCACTGGGGGCTCCTGTCACCTAAATAGTGCCCGAAAGCCTGGTTGAGTCGCGCTTCATCGTGTATGCGCTGCCCAGCCAGGTGCGCTCCTCTGTTGAGCTCCCACGGCCCGGAGCATTCAGCGCTTGTGCAGTACTACTGCACAGGCACAGAACGACTCCCAGGGAGGTGGGGGGAGGGAGCACGGCCCACTATGTCTTGTAGTAAGGGGCATAGAAATCGCCAGAGCACACAAAACAGCTGCTGTGGGGCCTATTTGAAGGCCCAGTTCTCTGTTGACTGTGTCAGATTTTCATGTATACTAAACATCAGTGTTAGCTGCAGATCATGCAGGGAAGTAGATTTGAGTATTTCATTTTTTTGCACATACACTATTTGAATAATGTGGAATGGCTCTTATGCAGACAGTGACATAATCATGGTGCCCACGCATGGTACAATTTTTTCATTTTTTTCCATTAGATAATTTTGTTCCATTATTCTATGAGATCGAATATAAAGATTTTTCCAACATGTCCCATTCGATTTTTATTGAAAAAAACGGGATAATCAATTCTTTTTTCTTGATTGAAAAAAATATTATTTTAAACTTTAATTCGCTTCGATGGTTTTGGTTGAATAAATGGGAAAATTGACCGTTTTTATTGTACCGTGTATGGGCACCATTGGTGGTATTGGTATTTCTAATAATGGTTTTTGTAGAGCTAGTACAAGTCTCTTGCGGACTCTACATTTGTGTGTGGGCAACTATTATATATGTGTATGCATTATACAGACATTATACTGATTGTATACATTATATGTAAGTGTGTTTTACTATGTTTCATTCTCTTAAAGGATCACTATCCTGAAAAATATAACATTTAAAATATATGTATATACTGTAAGAAGTACATTTCTCCCTGAGTAAGATGCACTATAACTTACTATTCTCCTATGTTGCTGTAGCTTACATTAAGCAGTAAAAATCTGACAGATGTGACAGGTTTTGGACTAGTCCATTTCCTCATGGGGGATTCTCAGTATCTCTATCATCCTTAAAGGAAACCTTAACCGAGAGGGATATGGATGTTTCCTTTTAAACAATACCAGTTGCCTGGCTGTCCTGCTGGTCTCTGGCTGTAGTAGTGGCTTAATCACACACCTGAAACAATCATGCAGCTAATCCAGTCTGACTTTAGTCAGAGCACATGATCTGCATGCTTGTTCAGGGTCTGTGGCTAAAAGTATTAGAGACACAGGATCAGCAGGAGAGTCAGGCAACTGGTATTACTTTAAAGGGGAACTGAAGTAAGAGGTATACGGAGGCTGCCATATTTATTTCCTTTTAATCAATACCAGTTGCCTGGCAGCCCTGCTGATCCTCTGCCTCTAATACCATTAGCCATAGCCCCTGAACAAGCATGCAGCAGATCAGGTGTTTCAGACTTTAAAGTCAGATCTGACAAGACTAGCTGCATGCTTGTTTCTGGTGTTATTCAGATATTACTGCAGAGAAATAGCCCAGCAGGGCTGCCAGGCAACTGGTATTGATTAAAAGGAAAGAAATATGGCAGCCTCCGTATACCTCTTACTTCAGTTCCCCTTTAAAAGGAAAAATCCATATCCTTCTCAGTCTAGGTTCCCTTTAAGGCAGGAGTCGACGGACGAATCTGCACTGTTGATCGACAGCCAGCTAAGAATAGCTGACTGTCGGCAATAAGTTAACAAAAAAACAGCAGCAGCGGTATTTTTTTAACGCTGCAGGAAAACGCACATTGCTCCCACCGCATTGCGATTTTGCATTAGGAAGCAATATGCAAATTTACTGCAATACAAAAACGCACTCAATTTTTGGAAAGTTTGACCCCTGCCTTACAATAGCACATTTCTGCAGTTGGACTGAGCAACTGTCCACCAAGAAGTGCTTTTGAAAATAAAGAAAACCCTGAGAATTCCCTATGAGAAGATGGACTAGTCCAAAATCTCAGATTTTATCAACCTATTGTAAGAGACAGCAACACAGAAAAATAAAGCACTGTATATTTTACCTAATCAGTGCAGCTACTGTCCGCATAATGTAATGCTCACTGTAATATTACGGATGTGGGAAAGGGGAAAGCTGATGTTTTGGATAATTATACCTTATTCTGTATTGGAGTAGGTACTATGAAACAGGCAGCATTCGGCCAGGAGTCATTGGTGGTTCCAAACCCAAAGTTGCTACCCCCAAAGTGGTGGAAAAGATTGGCGATTACAAGAGACAGAACCCCACTATGTTTGCCTGGGAGATCAGGGACCGGCTGCTGGCAGAGGGGGTGTGTGACAATGACACGGTGCCCAGTGTCAGCTCCATAAACAGGTATGGTAAGAGGACGTGTGCTGTGAATTATGTGCATACTGTGATGTGTCAATATGATGTCTATTCATATAACTTATCTCTGAATCATCTCTTCTTATCTAATTCTCACATTATTCATAAAATAACTTTTCAGCACTTTTTGTGAGGACAAAAGTCACAGATAATAAAGCCCACGCTAGATGGAACTCAACCAAGGCATGACCGCATTGAGACAGAATCAAGTGTGCATACAGCTGCCCTTCAATGTCATTTAGGTCCAGTGCACACCAAAAACTGCTAGCTGGTTTTTCAGAGCGATTCTATCTAGGCATGTTTAGAGAGATTTTCTAAACATGCCTAGCGTTTTTTGGAGCGTTTTTGTGTAGGTTTTTTTATTTTATTTTGTTACAGTACAGCTGTAACTGAACAGCTACTGTAACAAAAATGCTTGGAAAACCGCTCTGATCTAGCGTTTTTCAGAGCGGTTTTACACTTCCCTATACTTAACATTGAGGCAGAATCGCCTCAGTGGTCAGGCCGTAAAAACATCTAAAACATTTTAAACAGAATCCAAAATGCTTTTATTTGTGCGTTTATGCTCGCCCCTTCATCTGTTCATGTTAGTCGGCAGAAGAGAGTGTGCTGATGGGACGTTGCAGGGGCAAAGTCCCCAGACTTGATGACTTACAACTAGGACTAAAGGCTATCTATGAAGCTGTCTTACCGTTATTGCACTGCAGCAAAACATGGCCTTCCTTGTACTTAAGGCCCTGTTCACAGTGGTCAGCTTTGTCTCTATTGCTGCCTATGGCGGTGCCATTTTTATAGGCACCATTTTTACCTGCTTCCCCTCAGGCACAGAACCTGGGAATAGGGCTGGTGCCAAGCCTTGACCAGATTGCTAAAACAGTCCTGGACCTAACCACAATATAAGCATTACTTGCCGTCAGTGGTGTGCTTACTCTTTCTTTTACATTAGTTTGAGCAGAATATGGAGGCTGCCATATTTATTTCCTTTTAAATAATACCTGTTACCTGGCAGCCCTGAATAACACCAGAAACAAGCATGCAGCTAATCGTGTTCGATCCGACAATAATGTCAGACACACCTGATCTTCTGCATGCTTGTTCAGGGTATATGGATAAAAGTATTAGATACAGAGCATCCACAGTATAGCCAGGTAACTGGTATTGTTTAAAATGAAGTAAATATGGCAGCCTCCATATCCCTTCATTATTGAGTTATGTTCTGTTTTGTGTTATTTACTATTTACAAAATTAAAGTTGGTTGTGTATATACTACTGCTATACTTTGTATGTCACTATTTTTCAATAAACACAACGTGCTTTAAAAAAACTAAAAATAATGCATGTCAATAAACGTACAAGTATTATATCGTCATAAAGACGGAATGTTTTCTCCTATAACATCGTGGTAAATTAAATTATGAGAAAGGCAAAATAATGCTTGATTGTCAATTTGTTCAACTATTATTTTTCGGGCTGCAATCATTTTTATGAAAGAGAAAATTGTGTACATGACAGCGATTAGCGAGTGACTCATCTCTTATTACTCTCTGGTCTCTTGGCAGAATCATCCGCACCAAAGTCCAGCAGTTATTCAACCTACCCATGGAGACCTGTGTGAAGTCGTTAAGTCCAGGACAAACTCTCAGTAAGTTTAATTACAATATATTAGAATCAATGTCCATGAAGACTCTTATTTATCCATGTGTGGTATATCCAGAGAAAATAAGGAGATATGGTAATTTCAACTCAAAAATATGTTTAGCTGAGTTTTTCTTATTATTTGTAACCTCATGAAATGTTAACTTTGAGTGATACAATAAGGTAGGTTTAGATTAAATTTCAGGTATGCTGTGTTCAGCTTATCCCAGATGCTGGGTAGACAGTGGTACTTAAAGGACAACCGAGGTGACATATGACATGATGAGATAGACATATGGATGCGCAGTGCCAAGCAGTCAAATAACTAGACTGTGTTCCTTTTTTTTCTTACTCTGCCTGAAAGAGTTAAAAATCAGGTATGCAAGTGACAGTTTCTGTCTGGGTCGGGACTGGGTCAGACTAGGTCAGACTATAGCATAACCCTCACTGATAAGTAATTTCCGCCATAAAACACTTTTCTGTCAGTAAATTGCTTCTGAGAGCAGGAAAGAGATAAAAAGGGTCAATAATTCATAGATTTGAGCTCTGACATACTTCAATGAAGGTGTCATTGGGCAGAGACAATGAAAGAGTAAAAACGCAAAAAACTAGATTTAAATATAAAATAAAACAGTGGGATATCTAAAAAAGTGATTTTTAGGAGGAGGAGTATGGATATAATTGTTTTTCTCAAAACTTTATTTTCACCTCGGATGTTCTTTAAAAAGAACCAGAGGTAAGAGACATATGGATGTTGCCATATTTAATGCATCTTGCTGATCTTTCTGCAATCATGCAGCAAATCCAGTCAGACATCCTCAGAGACATCTGATCGGCATGCTTGTTCAGGGTCTATGGCTAAAAATATTAGAGGCAGTGGATCAGCAGGACTGCCAGGCAATGTGCATTGTTTAAAAGTAAATAAATATAGCAGCCTGCATACCCTTCTCACTTCAGGTGTCCTTTAAAAATGACAGTTGTCACCTAACGGTTGATTTTTTCCCTAGTTGTAAATGGAGCTGGCTACAAAAAGCATTCTGCTGTCTCCTGGGTTGGAGAAATTGGCTTCTATTAATTTTTCCACCCCTGGGTTAGAGAAACCGATGTAGTAAAAATGGAGAAACCGTTCACACAGATTGAAAAGATGCTTTTTCCATTGGAGCACCAGTTGTCACTTTTTACATAGTGTACTTCTGATGGCATATGGTACGCATTTTCTGAAGAGTTGTCTTCCTGTCCCGACAGTCCCAAGTTCTGCAGTGACACCTCCAGAGTCTCCTCACTCCGACTCCCTTGGATCTACCTACTCAATCAGCGGACTGCTGGGAATAACTCAGCCGAGCTCTGATGGAAAACGCAAACTGGATGACAGTAAGTGGAAGTTCTGATCTCTGCCGTTCTCTTTAGAACTGTCTAAGGTCTAGTAGATTGCAAAACCCATATTGGGCAAAGCACTCTGGGTGCAATGTTCATTGCAACCAATCATAAAAAAACTTTCATTAAATAGGAACTTCAGCCTAAACAAACATACTGTCATTAAGTTACATTAGTTATGTTACTTAAAATAGATAGGTAATATAATCCCACCCTTACCCACCCTGTTTTAAAAGAACAGGCAAATGTTTGATTTCATGATGGCAGCCATCTTTTTGGTTGAAAGGAGGTGACAGGGAGCATGAGACACAGTTCCAACTGTCCTGTGTGCTGATCACCCCTCCCAGTTGCTAGGCAACGTGAATAACAACATAGGAAATCCCATCATGCTTTGCCCAGCATCAGGGACAAAAAGCCTGCGCTGTTTTCTTAGATGGGTGGAGCTTAGCTAAAAATGCAGCTAAAAATGATGCTTTGATCCTTTTCAGTTCTGCTGAGTAGATTTTTAGTCCGGAGGTTCACTTTAATTAAGTTCTGTTAAACTATAGTTAGCAGTTTTATGTGTGATTGACAATAGTTACCTTGAGGAGTTTTTGGGGTATGAGTAGAACAAGCTCAGCCCTTCTTGGCTGTTCCATCACAGCCCATGGTGCCACTGGGGACAGGAAGTGAGTGGAAGTGATGTCATTTTGGACACAAATACTAATAACAGCTCAAACAGGCAGGGGCCCTTCAACAAATCTTTCATGGGTCTCTTCCCTACATTTAAAACCCTTTGCCTCTCCCTCACTGTTGACCCCCCCCCCATTTTACAGGGATCATATAACAAGACTGCCCCCTCCCCACACACAGAAAAGTGGAGTCCCCATAACTTCCCCACACATTACAAGTGCGGGCTTCTTCTGTAGCAGGGGGCCTTTATCAGGGAGGGTAAGGATCTGGTGCCACAAACAGCTACAGGTGGTGCTTGCTTTCTCTGTAGTTACATCTCTATGACAGAGGTTCTAACCCTCATACACTCTTTGAAAATCATATTATTTTAGTGTAATGTTTCATTTTAATGGGCACTAATCACTAGTCCAGTAACCTGGCTGCAACAACCAGGCTGTCTCTATTTATTATGGTCATATCAGCACAAAGAAAACTGTTAAGGGAGGTGGGGCAATTCTGTTTTGTGTTGCCGAGTAGGCCTTGTTGATGTCAGTCTTGCTCTTCGCAGGTGATCAGGACAGCTGCAGACTCAGCATCGACTCGCAGGGTAGTATCGGCCTGAGCCGGAAGCAGCTGCGCACAGACGCCTACATACAGCACCCTCTAGATGGGTTGGAATGCCCCTTCCAGAGGCAGCATTTTCCCGACTCTTACCCCTCTGCAAGTCACAGTAAAGCTGAGCAAGTGAGTACAACTAGCAGGCTGCATGCATATGCTGAGGATTATTCAACGCTTGTCTTGTACTCACCACAGAGATATCACTATTGGTCTTCACATTTCAGGCTCTCTATCCTCTCCCGCTACTCAACAATGCAATGGATGATGGGAAATCTGCTCTGGCCACCTCCAACGCCACCCTCAGCAGGAATCTATCCTCTCACCAGGGCTACTCCTCTCTCTCAGGTGAGCACTCTGCGGTTTGCCTTTTTATTAAAGATGGTCAATGGGATCAGGGGTGCTGCTAAGGTTTCTTGTGGCCCCAAGAGGCACATCATTCTTGCCCCCCCTTCCCAGTCATAGGCCCCTTGCCCTGTAATAACAGGTAGCCAAAGGTGCCCCCCCCCCCATAAAACCCCTAAAACCCCTAAAACCAAATAGGAAATCATCCAGTATAGGTAGGTAGCCAAAAATGTACCCCTCCGGTATAGGTAGTCAAATGTTCCCCAGTAAAGGTAGCCAAGGTGTACCCCCAGTTTAGATAGCCACCCTCAGTATAGGTAGCCAAAGGTGTCACCCCCTTATTGGGCATTGGAGTCAGTGGGGGTATGTAGCTAGCTATCCCCAACACTTGTAGACCTGCAGATCAGCAGCAGCCTGAAGAAAGGAGATCAGTAACAGTGTGGCACACCTCTAATGCAAGAAATGAGCAATGACCTCATGTCCGCACCTGCAGTGCACTCTTTGGTCGCTGCGCTGCCCTCCCCTCTGTTCACGTTGCTGCTGATCTGAGCTCTGTGTAAGTGACAGGGAGGCAGGGGGGGGGGGCATACATGTCACAGGCAGGATGGCTCTGGCAGTATAGGAGGCCCCTGCCATGGGTGAGGCCCCAAGCTGCTGCTTGGTTTGCCTGGGCCTAGCTGCACCCCTGAATGGGATGTAAATAATATGAACACAAATTGTATGTAGCTTGGAAATGGAACAGTCAAAATTGTCAGGTAGCACATTTGATCTGCTCACACCTAAACCTACACATTCTAGATTAAAGTTGGCTGAGGTGGCTGATCACCTCTGCCGACATCCGGCGTTTGTACAGCAGCCCCTGACAGCCACCCAGGTAGATCAATTAGGCCGAGCGACAGCCAATAGCTTTGTTCTCCCCACTCACCTACAGTCCCCCCAACCGCAGCATGATGTCACACCTGCGCCGCTCAGTCAGCCCTCCTGCATTGCAACAGAACACGTTGTTAGCCTGCAGGCTAACTATGCATCTGGAAGGCCTTGGCCCAGTGATGTCACCTGAGGGATCGGGTCCATCGAACCTGTGTAGGAACCTTAAGTTGCATGCAATTTGCATTACATTTGCTAGCGATTTAGACTTATTTGCATGTCATTGACTATCTGTAGTCATTGTTAGGTTAATCACAGCAAAGCACAGGCAACCACAACGCAGGTACCTGCTATCCCCATCACGCATGGAAAGCTCTCTGGGTAGGTTGCTATTTACCAGCGTGGTTTTCCGCTAGAAGAAATGCTAGTTAGAGCTCTAGGCGAAACTCATAACTCTGAAATATGAAGAGCTATTAACCGGCTTCGTCTGCGCAGATTTTTGGATTCACTCTTTGGAAGAAGAAACAAAAATTAATGTTCCACCAAGTTAACAGCCTGTAGAATGGGAAGGAAACCTCATTAGCATTTGTCTCTCACCTGTGCGCATTAACACAACAAGCTAGAAATTAGATTGTCTGATATAATATAAAGCCCTCTCTATCCACACAGGAAACCTTCCCACATACGAGGATGTCGATTTTCACAATCAGATATTGTGTGCCTGCATGTGTGGTTAAAGCTAGAGATGACAATGACATGTTAAACCTCTGAGTTTACTGAAATTTTGATGCAAATACTTGGAAATAAGCCTGTAGCAGTTGTTCCTACTTTGGGTTGGATATTTTCCCAGCTGCAACACAATTTCAGCAAACTTAAAGACAGCTGTAACCAGAGGCTGCCATATTTATTTCCTTTTAAACAATACCAGTTGCCTGGCTATCCAGCTTATCCTGGATAGAGATTAGATCCCTCTAATGATTTTAGCTATAGACCCTGAACAAGCATGCAGTAGATCAGGTGTTTCTGACATTTCGGTCAGATCTGACAAGATTAGCTACATCTACATGCTTGCTTCTGGTGCTATTCAGACACTACTGTACTTCAACCAAATAGATTAGCAAGGCTGCCAGGCAACTTGTATAGCTTAAAATGATACTGTAGGGGGGTCAGGGGAAAATGAGTTGAACTTACCCGGGGCTTCTAACGGTCCCCCGCAGACATCCTGTGTTGGCGCAGCCACTCACCGATGCTCCGGCCCCGCCTCCGGTTCACTTCTGGAATTTCAGACTGCGCCTGCGTTGCCGTGTCCTCGATCCCGCTGATGTCATCAAGAGCGCACAGCGCAGGCCCAGTATGGTCTGTGTCTGCGCAGTACACTCCTGGTGACATCAGCGTGAGTGAGGACATGGCAACGCAGGCGCAGTGGATTTCTGACTTTAAAGTCAGAAATTCCAGAAGTGAACTGGAGGCGGGGCCGGAGCATCGGTGAGTGGCTGCGTGGACACAGGATGTCTGCGGGGGACCATTAGAAGCCCCGGGTAAGTTCAGCTCATTTTTCCCCGACCCCACTACAGTATCCCTTTAAAAGGAAATAAATATGGTAGCCTCCATATTCTTCCCACTTCAGTTGTCCTTTAAGCCTGGTACACACTTTCAATTAGGATTGGCAAACCACTGACCAGTTTTAACACCTCTACATAGTATAAGGGTCAACATATATTGAATACTATGAGCAGATTGTGTAGGTGAACACTCATACTCCATGCAGGTGGTAAAATTGGTCAGTGATTGGCCAATTATAATTGAAAGTGTGTACCAGGCTTTAGAACTTTTCATTCATCATCATTAGTTAAAACCAACTCGCAGGCAGTTATGCTGAGCCTGCAGTTACACCATGGACTTAAAGGGAACCTGAAGCGAGAGGTATATGGAGGCTGCCATATTTATTTGCCGTGGTCAGATGCCACATGAGACATTCTGTGACCACTGGGTAACACCGCTGCGCATCAAATGTGACATATAGTGTTACCAAACGCCGCCATTTGGCTGCATGTAATTGCAGTCGGATAGCGCTTGTGGCTGGTAGCCAGGAGGTTAAACTGCTTGACAAACGAGCAGTCCAGCTCCCCATGGAAAAGAGTCCTAAGGGTCCTTTCACACTTTCTAAGCTTGATCTCGCAATAAATTGGCCCATTTTCACGGTACTCATGCGTATTTCCACAAATTCCCCGGCAGATTTTGTGATGAAATAGCATCGAAAAATACCGTCAAATTTAATGGTTAATAGCAAAGCCTCTATACATGCTGGGTATGTTAAGGAGAACCGTGGGAATGAGGAAGAAAAATCTTTCAAAAAGACCTTATAGTTTTGAAGATCAAATGACAAAAAATGTATCTACCCATCGGGGGTGGAAATTGACATACATCAACAGAAAGAGCAGTGGATTTTCTGCCAGAACAAGTTGCCACAGAGACCACTGTTCAGCCGCAATACTGCTGCATGTGGATCCCTGGCAAATATACCTTTGCGCAATGGCGTTGTTCATTGGAGACCTTCAATCAAGATAATGGCAGGATATTGGTGTGGGACGTTTCTGAGTATATTGGCATGGGAACATAAATTAAAGGAAAATATTTATGGTTAATTAAGCCTAATAAAATACTTTTTTTTAACCATTTGTGGAAATGGGTAAGGGGTACGTCAGTAACCCCATACCTATTTCACTGAAGGGGGGTATCTATTGATTTTCTCAAAAGCTTCAAGATCTTTTTGAAAATACCTAGCAAAATTTGGCAAAATTTCTAGCATGTACGGTGCTTTGCTATTAACTGCTAAAGTCGGTGCCATTAACTTCAATGCAGTTTGCAAAAGTGTTGTGGTGAAAATTTGTGGAACCACTGCAAGTTCGAGGTAAATTTACACGAGACTGCCAGATTCATTTCTGCTCATTCCTGTCCAGTATCACTGCTGTGTAAACTTTGGAGCCATTGTTATACAGCAACATCACAGTAATACAACATTGAAAACAGGTGAGTAAAGAGAAGTCTATCTACGTTATTTATCCCCACTTTATTAGTAGAAGCAGCTGGTACAAACTTAAAACAGCAATAAACCAGTGAAAAGTACTTGTCTTTAGTGTTTCATCAGTGTCTTAGGCCCCGTTCACACTTGCGTTTTGCCATGCAAACGGACCGGATCCTGATCGGATCAGGACCTGATCCGGATCGGAACCGTACGGTTCTGATCCAGATTCGATCCGGTCCGTTTGCATCAGGCATGCATCAGGCTGCCATCCGGATCCGTGGGCAAAAAATAGCGAAATTTTAAGAAAAAAATGTTGGGGTCAGCAGAAGGTGCACCTGGTGCACCTGTAGAATCAGGTTCCTCCGCTGTAGGCCTCACCTCCACCTCCGACATTCTGCCAAACAGCTCCAGCACGTCTGTCACTGCTGCTCCACCCCAGACATGCTTGGCCCATGTGTCCCCATCCGAAATGGCCGCTTGGATACGCATAGGAAGTGGGGTAGAACGTCAGGTTTTTGTAGGCAGTGTGTTCTGTGCCTTTCGTTTCCCATTGGTTTCTGTGTTCCGGATGGTGCTGTCAGGCTCAGGTCCGGCTCCAGTCCGGGTGCGTGGGCCGGAGATCCGGACACAAAAAATAGCGCATGTTGGAAAACTGTCCGGAGTCCGGATCCGGTCCGGCTCCGTACTGTACGGAACGTACGTATGTGAACATCCGCATAGCCTTTGCATTGCTATGCGGAACATACAATCCGTTTGTACAGTATACGGTCCGGATCCGATCAGGCGGATCCGGACAGAGAACGCTAATGTGAACCGGGCCTTATAGAGAGGCTCTTAACCAGATCGTGTTCCATGACATGAGTATCACGCCCGAATCTTCAGCTCTAAAGATTCCTGTACACCAGGCATGGGCAAACTTGGCCCTCCAGCTGTTAAGGAACTACAAGTCCCACAATGCATTGCAGGAGTCTGACAGCCACAGTCATGACTCATAAAGGCAAATGCATCATGGGACGTGTAGTTCCGTAACAGCTGGAGGGCTGAGTTTGCCCATGCCTGGTGTAGAGGCACGCCCCCGCTGCTCCTGCACACATCCAATAGTGAGTGATTGCTGCCATAGCAGCAGTCATAAAGTAAAAAAAAAGTTTTAAAAGCTTTTTTTACTTAAGTTAAAGTGACAGTGACACATTAAAAAATAAAGTTTTTTTTTCCCTGTAAGATTTGTAGACACCTGTAATGGCTGCCACCCACAGCGATCTGATGCCATCACATAACATCATTATGTTTTTGCCTAGCAATGCATCTATCTGTACAGCACTGGGGGCCCTAAACGATGTGCTCTAGCAATGGTATGCAATAGCTGCAGATGAACACGATAGAAATAATGGTATGCTCCATGCCTAACTAGTGGTAAAATATGGCATAAATGGTATTGTTGTGACCGGGACAAGCCAAATAATGCATTTTAAGATGTGTTTTAAAACTGTGGCACTTGTCATGGAAAAATTAAGAAGGGTCAAACATGAAAAAATTTGTAATTTTTGCATTTATGCCTAATTTTTCCCAACAAGTTACCTGTAAAGTTAAAAAATTCTTGGAAAAAAATATTACAGAAAAAAAGCCTACATTGTCATTTTGAGGGCACAAGTAATACAATTATTGCTGTATCAATAGTAAAACAGCCGTTATGTCCAAATTGTCAGGAATCTCAAGGGGTAGAAACTCCAGAATACAAAGAGGTTAAAGGGAACCAGAGATGAACGTTTCACACAAAATAAACATATCAGTTGATAGCTTGTAAAGAATAAATGCTCTACCTGATAATTTTGCCGCTCTGGTGTGCCTTTTTTTAGTGTTTTTTATCCATTATTGCTCCAGGAAAAATCAAATATGGCCGCCGGCTCATATCCCTTCTCCTTCCGGGTTATATGAGTTGTTCTGGATGTGCTGTCTATGCTATATGAGACTAGGCTGCTATCTAGGCTATATGAGAAAGGCTCATCTGTGTGCTTTCATTTTGGTATGATGTACTGTAAGAAGTGTCTCTCATAGGAATGAAACAGCAGTCAGTATCTAGTGCACACAGAGCACACAGGGATCATATTACAGCCACAGAGCTTCTCTCTCAGCAGTGCAGCCCCTCCCAGTCATTACAGCTCTCAGTATGCAAAGCAGGAAATCTGAGCCAGGAGGTGGCAGGCTTGGGCTTGAAAAGACTACACAGAAGAGTGACTCAGCTATAATGATTCCAGGTCAAACCTCGACTGAATAGTCGGTGGATTCTTATCACAGTTGCTAATAGACTAATTAAGTAGATAACAATGAAACTAAAAGCAGGGTAGGTGTTTACTGTCATGTTCTCACTGATAAATGTAATAAAATACATGAGGGTGCTTCGTCTCTGGTTCTCTTTAAGTCATTATTTTCAGAGCTGAAACTGTTTTGTTCCATGTAGCTCCATGTTTCATTTCATACTTACCATTTTTATTTTCCATCTCCATATCATCCCTTCATTGCAGAACTGTCATCATTCGCCATTAAACAAGAAGCCTCTGACAGTTCCAGTGCCAGCTCCACCCCTTCATCATTATGTAGCCCCACCTATCTGGAGATTCAGCCTATCAGTTCAGCAGCTGCTGTCACACCCTTCAGTGCCTTTTCTCATGCAGCCTCTGTGTATGGGCAGTTCACGAGCCAGCCAATTACAGGTATGGATAAATGCTTAGTATATGCACACCAGGGTTCGGAAATGCTGCAGCAGTGCTCTCGCCAGCGGTACCTGGTAAAGCAGGCTGACTGTGATACGTTCCTTATGTGGATCGGAGGAGGCATTTGCAGCCAATGGGAGCAAAATGGTTAGCAAAGCCGTATTTATACTTTTTTTCTCCTCTAAGCCAAATATATTGGGGCTTCCCTTCCAAGTGCACAAGTGTACCAGTGCATCACCCAATCCATGTGCCGCACTTGTTCCATGTGTACCATGCCTGTACTGCAGCCCCTCTCTTTCATGCAGAGCTCTCTTGGACATCAGCTTCCCTTTTCATGTGTTACTCCCCATTTGTAGTCTTTTCTTCATATGTAGCAACCCTTATTTCATGTCCAGGTGTCCCCTGGGGCTGCAGCCACCCAAGTCCCGGGCCTAAGTGGCCGTTCCAGAAATCTGGCCCCGATGTTTAGTAGTTGCTGTCAGAGGGGAGACTGAGCCTGTATACACCATGCAGATATCTACGTACAGTAACTAATGTCTAAGGAGACATCCCACAATTTTTGCTATATTAAAACATTTACAAAGTTGATTGAATATTTTATTGTCTCTGCTCAATGGCAGTCTATTAAGTGTCCCAGAGATAAAATACGTGAACTATTGGCCTTTATCTATCCTTCCCCTGCCCTCAGAAGTTGTATTCTGTCAAGGTATCTACAAGACAGAAGCTGTCACTTGCATGCCACAAAATTAACTCTTTCAGTCAGCAAAATACAAAAAAGTAAAAATAGTCTGGTTATTCATGTTTTGCACTATACATACACAATTATCTCATCATGTCACATGTCGCTTTGGGTACACTTTAAAGCTCCCACAATTGCTCAAATTAAGTTTGACATTACTTTTTTACCTACTACTTTTTTCAGTTGCTAAGTACTAAAAAGTTATTTTTTAGATAAAATGAAAAATTGTTTTCTGGGAGGGTAAAAAGGAGAAAAGTGTATTGGGTAGGGGCCAGTGTTGGATCTGAGTGATCTGTCAGACTATTTGCATTAATGAGCATCAGAGTTGATCTTCATTTCATGTTCAGCCTTTGAGAATGAGGGAACGTATTCACTGAGATGTCGTCTCCATTCTTCCACAGGGCGTGATGTTGTGGGGTCCACATTGCCCGGTTATCCTCCACACATCCCCACTGGCCAAGGGAACTATCCTTCATCTGCTATTGCCGGCATGGTGGCGGGTAAGTTATGGAGGCTGAGATATACTTTCAATGTCATGTTTGCAATGGGGCTTTCACCCTTCACTGTACAGAATGTGATGTCTATAGGAGTTGTACTACGCTTTGACAGAGAACTAATAGAAACTCCAACAAAAAAGCACCTATAAGGCCTGCAGCCAGATAGGAGGATTCTCCCGAACACAAAGATTTCCAACATGGAAACATTCTGGTGTGATGTACATTTGCAGCCCCTTTCCATAGGGCATTAGATTAATGATGTAACTTTCTATAACTGCAGATGTAACAGTTATAGAAAGCTGGTTATGTCATATCTCCATGAAACAAGTAAAGGTGCATACTCACCTTTGATGGACGTTGAACGCTGGGGATCCGGACCCGATTCCCTTTGGGGGACATTGCTGGGCCATTTCCTGTGTAGCTGATGACACGCTGTGTTGCTATGTGGGGAGGCCGAGGGACGATGTCACGTGGCGACGATGTCATAGCATGTGTTGCTATGTGGAGAGGCGGCAGGATGTCACGCGGCGGGTGGGGGAGCAGCATGAACAATGAGATCGGCCGTCGTGAGGGGTGAGTTGCTCCACAGGGCATATCCCTTGCGGGTTGGGGGTCATGAGCCTTTGTACACACACTTGATTATCAGCTGAGCTGGTTGTTATTGGCCGCCTCAGCTGAGTTTAGTCAGGTGTGTGAATGAGCCTTAAAGGGAAGATACGAGGTAATAAAAAAATTCTACTTACCCCGGGTTTCCTCCAGCCCCTGGCAGCCGATATGTCCCTCGCCGAAACTCCACTCCCAGCCGTTGGCCCAGGTCCCCTCCATTGGCCTACGCGAGGCTGCGCCACTCACGATCGTGCTGATGTGGCTTGGAGCGTTCTGCGCAGGCACAGAAGTACTGCACCTGCACAAAATGCTCCAGACCATGTGAGCGCGATCACAATCGGCGCAGCTGCGCACTTGCGCAGGCACAAAAGATGTTGAGGTCGATATCTCCAACAGAGGTGATCCTGGGCCATCGACTGGGAGCGGAGCTGAGACAAGGGACATATCGACTGCCAAGGGCTGGAAGAAGCCCTGGATAAGTAGAACTTTTTTTTTTTTTACCTCAGATCTTCTTAAGGAATAGACACTGCATGATTGTTATAGTGTGGTTACACAGCAGGCAAGAACAACGACAGGAATAATTGTGGAGATTGTAAGTAGATGCCATCAGATAACCTCTTGCTGGAGGATCATTGATTCAATTTTGTAAGCTAAAAATGGTCAAGATACACTTAATGATTTCATATTTATATAGCACTCATACATTTTTTCAAAGTGGTTTACAGAAAACAGCAATTTACATCCCCTACCCTTCTGCGAGCCTCATTATCTAAACTCTTTGCTAAGTCTAACACTTATCTTGTCACATGTGAACACATGATACAAATAGGATTGTTTATGGTAGTGTTGTCTATGGGCAGAGTGCCTATAGGAGGTCTTTGATGGGAGTATCTAGGTTGGAGGTTTGCTTATGGTAGAAGTGTCGTTTGGAGGAGTGTAAAGGTGGCTAGTAATGGTCCAATTTCTAGTGAAAAATCGTTTGAGCGATCAGAAATTCTAATCGGATTGGTTGAAAATAATCTCATTTGATGGGCACAATCGATTATGAACGATAATTTAAAAAAATGTCCGACTGGATTTTTGTCAAACCAAAATTTGGATTTTCTTGATTGGTTGTGATACATAGGAAGCAAAGATTGGTTCGTTGATGGTGTAGTGAACGATTTTTCTCCCGATCAGAATTTCTGATCGTTCAAACGATTTTTCGCTAGAAATTGGACCATTAGTAGCTACCTTTAGGGTGTGAGGAGTATCTGGGATGGTTGGAGGAGAGTTTATGGGAGATGTGCTTATGGAAGGAGTGTCTACTGGAGGAGTATTAGAGTGGGAGGAGTACCTGGGTTGGAGGAGAGTTTATGGTTTATGGGAGGTGTGTTTATGGAAGGAGTGTCTATTTGAGGAGTGTTAGGGCGGGAGTAGTATCTGGGTTGGAGGAGAGTTTATGGTTTATGGGAGGTGTGCTTATGGAAGGAGTGTCTATTGGAGGAGTGTTAGGGTGGGAGGTGGATACATTAGCCAGACTTCAGTAACCTTATTACTGTATTTGGTAAATTAATTATCATCCAACCTGGACAGTGGTTAAGCCTGAATGGGAAACAACTGCTCAGCCCAGGGGCCCTAGCAGACATGATGTGTGGTCATTACTGGAAGGAAAAGTTAAATAGGAATTCTTCAGTAACAAAAAGAGGATGAGCTTATTGTTCTAATTGGTACAGGTGTTTCCAAATAGCACTTCTGTGTATAAATACTGACACACTGGATGCAAAAACATACCAATGGGTGCTAGCTTCAAGATAACCTGACGACCATTTTATTTTGCGCAGAGTACGCTTTTTTTCCGAGGCTCAACCACTAAGAATGTTCATTTATGCCTGATGTGAACTTAAATCATCCTATAATGTAGACAAATGGCTAATTCTGTAAATGCATCGATCACAAAAAAAAAAAATGTATAAAACAACGCGTTCATCAAGAGATTAAATGCATTGACTGAAAACCTTCCTGTGCTACTTTAAAGTGTTATCCTGGGTCCACGAGCCGAAGGAGCGTCTTGGCCGAGAATCTAGTGTGTGTACATTTGTCCCTTGACATTGGCACACCGCAACGTCAGCAACAGCAACACCTGACCAACACCAGAGTGCATTATTCTCCTCCTCACCCCACTTGCTAGAAGCCATTCTTTTACGTTTCAAGCATTGTCCCTTCTCTCCTCTCGTAGCAACAAACACTAGGCTAGTAATACGTCTGTACGGCACTCAAACTGTTACCTGAGGAAAAGAGTCCTGATCCTTGCGGGTGACCATAATTGTGCCGGTGTACGCATCTTTAGTGTATTTATAGTCAATATTCTGAGATATGCTCAGAATAATTTATAATGAGGCTTTGAGCAGTAATGCAATATACCTGTGGTATTGATTTTGCTTCCAGTCTAAAGCTGGCCACTAACGGTCAAATTTCTAGCGAAAAATCGTTCGAGCGATCAGAAATTCTGATCGGATTGGTTGTAAATAATCTCCATTGGTGGACACAATCGATTATGGACGAGTGAAAAAAATGTCGCCCGAATGAATTTTCGTCGAATGAAAATTTGGATTTTCTTAGTGGTCGTAATAGATAGGAAGCAAAGATTGGTTAGTTGATGGTGTAGTGAACGATTTTTCGTCCGATCAGAATTTCTGATCGCTCGAACGATTTTTCGCTAGAAATTGGACAGTTAGTGGCTACCCTAAGGGCATGCAAGCCGGATGGGGAAACGCTGCCTATTCAGACCATAGCTTGCGGTCCGCATCGCATGCCAGTACAATTCTGGATTGCATGCAGCAGTTTTCGGGAGCACACATCCAAGGCACGGCTATAGTGATTCGGTTGTGGCTTTGCGGTAGCAACAGGTTTAAAAAATGGATGCAGCACCCAGTAGAAATAGGCCCTAAAACAGAAGCTTATCACTGCTACTGTTTACTTTACAAAAATGAGTCAGCCCAGGTACTCTGTGTGGTGATGTTATCAGCACTTCTCTAAAGGCCCGGATGCAGGAGGGCCCTCTGGACCCAGGGCCCCGGTGCGATTGCATCCTCTGCTTCCCCTATTGCTAGGCCACTGGATATGCCTGTATCTTTAAACAGAGGTAAAATAAATAAATACAAGTATAGTATATTATTGATTTGGACAGAACTACATTAACACTCTAAAGGTGTCCATTAACGGTACAATTTTTTCGTCAGATGCGATCTTTTGACGCATTTTGAACGCTCATAACTAATCTGAAGGCAATTATCAATTGTTTTCATTTATGCAATGATTTAAGAACGTTTTACATTCTGATTTGATCTTAAAATCCAATTTTCGGATCGATCATTTTTCCTTTTCAGATCGACCGAAGAATCCTATCATATCACCACAAACAGTGCAGATCTCTATACAATTCGATCATTAAAGTGTGTCAAAAGATCGAATCTGAAGGAAAAATTTTATTGTTTAAAAGGCACCTTTACACATAGTTAGCTATCTAGACAAGCTTGCATAGAACATATTAATAGTGCATAGGTATTTTTTCCGTTATCATATTATACAGGGGTTTGCCATCTGCTCCTGAATTTCTTTGTTGCTAGCAAAAACCAAATACGGAGGGTGTTACTCCCCCCTGAGGGGACATTTGGTTGTCACACATCAGCTAAAGCATTTATATCCAATGATAAAATACCACAGATCATATGGATGACCCCAGGTGACCTATACAGGTATATTCAAATGAAAAGAGAAAAAAAGCAGAATGTTAATTCCCCCACCCAGCCGGCTCACAGCTCCGGAACCTGCTGAGCCAGCGTGTTACTGTGTTACCACGGAGACGCGCTTAATGCGGCGTTAAAAATATAAAGTACTTCTACCCCCTCCCCAGCCACACACACACCCGCACGCACACACTCCTTCCTCTCCTGGAGCGTGAAATGAGATTGGTCAAGATAAATAAAAAGAAGCAGTTATAGTTTAACTCTGTGTATATGAGACAGATTTGTTCCCAGCTCCCTGTAATCTGCAAGCCCATGCAAGCCGCTCGTATATTCCTGGTACCCTCACATGTGCGTCTATTTAACAGTCCTAAAATACAGGAACAATATTGGTGTTTTGTTTGGATCATTCTTAGTATATTATTAATGTATAAAGAGCCAACATATTCCATGGCGCTGTACAAAGTAAGAAACAAACATGGGGTACATAATAATGATAATATAGACAATGGTGTAAGCCAATATACAAAATACAGGATTGGTAACAAAAGACAGAATCGATACAAAATACAGAATTGGTAATTACAGTGACAAAAGTAACATGATTAAAATGTGTAACAAATTCAGACACAAAAGGGTGAGAGAGCCCTGCCCTTGAGAGCTTACAATCTAAAGTACAGTATGTCCAAGTATGTCAATTGGGGGTTTATTCAGAATTATATTTTAATAACATAAAAATACTTAAGTGATTAATTATGAGTGTACACATAATAATAACAGGAAAAATATCATTTCTGGGATGATGCAATCCAAACATAATATGATAGACATTAGTGTTCATTTGGATCAAGGATTTGGTGCAGAGGGACCAAGAATCTGCTGAAGAACGGAAGCCTGAGTCTGATTGCTACTGGACTCAGTGCTATGCCTGCCCTCCCCAGAGGCAGAAACCTGACTGCCCAGCTGAGCAGAGTATTCCTGTTTATAGGACACTTAGAGGGATATGGATACCAGTTGACTGGCAGGCCTGTTGATCTCTGGCTGCAGTAGTATCTGAATCACACACCTGAAACAAGCATGTGGTTAACTACCTGGAGACCGCTCCACGCCCATGGGCATGGCCGCGGCGGCAGCCCCAGGACCTCCTAACGCTGATTGGCGTTAAGTCCTGGGGCTGCATTTTGCAGGAGATCGCGCGCAGGGAGACTGTTAGACGGCGTGATTGCTGCCTATGTACACAGTGCAGCGCTGCGATCAGCAGCAGCGCTGTACTGGGGACAGCCCCCCTAGGGGACAAGAGAGCGATCGGCTGTCATAGGCAGAAGCCTATGACAGCCGATCGCCGTGCTTGGTTCGCTGGAAAGGGATTGAAAAATAACTAAATTTAAAAAAACAGTCAAAAACAGTCAAAATAAACAACATAACTATTTATTAAAAAAAATGAAATAAACAACTTGGGGGGGATCAGACCCCACCAACAGAGAGCTCTGTTGGTGGGGGGAAAAGGGGGGGGGGGAATCACTTGTGTGTTGTGTTGGGCAGCCCTGCAGCTTTGCCTTAAAGCTGCAGTGGCCATTTTAGAGAAAATGTGCCTGGTCTTTAGGGGGTTTACCACTGTGGTCCTCAAGTGGTTAATCCAGTCAGGCTTGAGTCAGAGCACCTGATCTGCATGTTTGTTCAAGGTCTGTGATTAAAAGTTTAAGAGGCAGACAGTGGCGTAACTAGAACTCATTGGGCCACACTGCGAAACTTTGGATGGGGGCCCCCCTTGACCCTGCTGAACACTGAATAGGGACTGTCTACAAATCTGTGTCTGCAAAACTTTGTATGATTCCTTATCAGTGGCTGAGCAGATACAGTCATTGGAAAAATTGTGTAGAGAGCAGAATTTTTTTCTCCATACCTTTTGTTGTCAGTCTCTAAGGACAGGGGAAATAAACTCCTCCCCCCACGGGGCCCCCTGCAGATTCTGGGCCCCCCTGCAGCTGCATCCCTTAGAGGGTCTATTGTTATGCCCTTGGAGGCAGAGTATCAGCAGGAGAGTCCGGCAAATTGTATTGCTTAAAAGGAAATAAACATAGCAGCCTCCATATTCCTCTCACTCAGTTTGGGGTCCTTTAAAGCCATATTTATTTCCTTTTGAACAACGTCAAATGCCTGGAATCCTGGTGATGCTCTGCCCCATCTCATTATCTGAAATAGAACCTTGGACTGTCAAGCAGATCCCCAGCTGAAATGTGACCCAACATATTTATATTTTTAAATCTTTAAAAGAAATAAAAATATAAAGTTTGGCCAGCAGCATGGAACTGGAGACATGGTCCCTTTCAGTTACGTATATTTAATAATGCACTTTATGGAAGGGGTGGGGAAAGGGTGTACTTTATGGAAGGGGTGCACTTTATGGAAGGGGTTGGGAAGGGGTGCATTTTATGGAGGGGGTGGGGAAGAGGAGGAGATTGGAGAGAACATCATGGAAAGCCCGCCTCTTCCTGTCTTAAAATTTGACTTAATCCAAAAGTCACATTTTTCAAAGAGTCATTATGGGGAGTGAGGTGGAGTGAGGGCGGTGATGAGGAATGTGTAGCCTGCATGAACATTCCTCTGTGTGGCTTATCTCAGGTAGCTTTGGGTTGGGTCAGGTTTCCTGTAACAGGAGGGAGGGTGTTAGAATATTCCTTATTCTAAAATGAGTGAAGTTTAAGCTGCTATAGCTATGACAGGGATCTGAAGGGTTTGGCACACAACTGTGCATCCAGTAGTCTTGTGGGGCTTTGTGCTGGATTATTAGTTTTTGGTGGTTGAGTTTGTCCCCCGAAGCAGACAATGTAGGGGAAGTATTGGTTAGGGTTTCCAGTTACCATTAGGTGCCATTTGGGATGGTTAGTGGCAGAGCAGGATTATACACAAGGCAATCTAGGCAGGTGCTTGAGGCCTAGTGGGTGTCAGGGGGCCCAACTGTCACTTTCTCTGATCCCTCTCCCATCTCAAGTTATCAGAAGGCTCATAAGGGGGAGCCAAAGCTACTACCTTGCCTAGGGCCCCCGTTTCATTTACATCCATCTGTGGTTAGTGGTAAGGAAAAGAATAGTAGAGAGGTTAGTTTTTGATGTTGAGTCACAAAAGATAAAGTTAGGCATCAGGAAAAGGAAAACATTAAGGGAGCTTAGGGGGGGGAGGCAACAAGAATGTGCTAATATTGTGTGTGTGTTGGGAGGGGGACATTAGGGTTTGGTATCAGGAGAAGCAAGACTTTGGGAAGGAAGTTCGGGCAAGGTGTCAGGATTAAAGGGTCAACCTTAGAGGGAAGGCCAAAGGAGGGCATCAGGAGGAAGGGGGTAACATTATGATGGGAGGGATTTAGGATTGGGGATCAGGAAAGGGTACTGGTTTGATTATCAGGAAATCAGTCTGGATGATTGCTCACACAATTGGCTGGTGATCTACAGCACCTGAGTGTATAAGTCCTTACAGTATTGCTTTTATGGACTATTACATAATACAAACAGGCCCAGCGCAAACTGGAGCTAAATTGGAGCAGATGCCTAGAGAGCGAGCAGGATCCATGATTCATCTGACAAATGAAACTTTGTTTGTTTCTCCAGTCTCACTGTAGAAGTGTACATCCTACATAGTTATTTTACCTTGCTTTGTCTGGGCTGCAGCAATCCTCCCTAGAGGTCTCCTATATCTGGGTGATAATGATTTCTAATAGCCTGTGACAGGAGGTCCACTGTGTGTAAACTGGCTGTGTGGTCTGCAGGATATTAGCGCTTCTGCCTTGTGGTGCTACTGAGGTGAGATGTTCCTCTTGTTGTTCTGTATGACCTGACAGCTCTTGTTTTCTCAGCAGGAAGTGATTACTCTGGTAATGCATATAGCCACGGGGCTTACGCCGCATACGGAGACAGTTGGCGGTTCCCTGGTTCCAGCCTGCTAAGTAAGTACATGGGAAATAATAGGTTTTGCAGCACATTTATTAGAAAAAAAGGAGCAGCAGTGACATTATTTTCTCCAAGCATAATGCCCTTACATCAGGCTTCCCTTGTTTATGGCTACCCAGCAATGATTCCGCCAACTCTTACGCTAATAAAGCCAATGATCAGAATACGGCCACTAGTAATCATTCATCTCTTAATGATTCATCCAGAAAAATGAAACATGATGAGTTGCTATAGGTTAATGCAGCTAATGCTTTCATTATGGCAGATGCCTTATTAACATATGCCTGTCACCAGGAGGTCTGCTAGTAACAGCACTAGCATTGGTTTAAGCCATCATTCAGTCTTGATTAACATTTAGTGGCATTAACTCCACCCCTTCCAAAAAGAGAAAACACCTACGTCGGTAACACACACATAAAAATAGAAACATTTAATTCAGTTCACTTAAAGGAAAACCAAGCCCTCCTTTTTTTTGTCCTGGTTTCTAAAAGCTATAGGAGCTGCCATGTCACCCCCCCCCCCCCAATCTAGCTGCCCTTATTTATCCAGAGGGAAGGTGTGAAGATAGCATCTGTGACTTCTGCACACTCTTTGGCGCATGGTGTCCAATCTAAAACTATTCTGGTGACCCCTAATCAAGTCTAAAAAGAAAAATAAAGTGTATGTAAAAGAAGAGAAAAAAATCTTGTATATAGCTATAATTTTCTTGTATCCATACAAAATGCCAATAGTAAAATAACACTTAACACATACAGATATATTTCACATAAAACTAGCCCTAAATGAGGCTGGGGAAGAGGTGTGCTACCTTATCCCCCAGTAGAAATACAGAACATAAGGAACTTAGTAGAAGTTCTCAACCTAAATTAATAAGAAAAATACATTTTACAATGCCAAGCCACAGTCTCTGACAACGTTTATACTAGTTGCATTTTCTAGGCTAAGATATATGAGCTCTAGACTTTCTGTAATTATGTGATTAAAACTACATGTTAATGGTTGACTTATTAACCGATTTCCCCCTCATAATTCACTTCCCAGGCTCTCCCTACTACTACAGCTCCGCTGCAAGGACTGCACCCACCTCAGCAACCGCCGGGGCATACGACCTCCTGTAGTCTCCACAGAAACCACAGTGACGGATCCATTACTACAGCCAAGCCCTGGCAATGTAAAACTGTCATGAGCAGGGGGTGCCTAGGAGGTGGCACAGTGATATTATTAACCTGGAGAGCATTACACTCTTACATCAAGAGCCTGTTCATCCTGACAGCATCACTCCAAGCACAGGCACACCACAAACTACATGTATCCCACTGCTGCTTCTTCGCACCATTGGAGGAAGAAACCGAGTTCTGCTAGCTATGTTTTTTATGTGTTACTGTACTATTCAGTTTTGTATGACTTGTAGAGAGTCAAGCCCTGTCAAGCACCAGATAGTGACATGGGGTACAACTAGAGCAGGCTCATGCCCCAGGCAACTTAGGCAGGTGCTTGGGGCCTAGTAAGTGTCAAAGGGACCACCTGCCACTGTCTTTGACCTCTGTTCACTGCAGCTTACCAAAAGGACCACATTGGCCCCAAATCTACTACCTTTCCATCCATCTCTGGGTACAACACATTTTAAGCAATACCAGTTGCCTGGCAGCCCTGTTGATCTGACTATAATACTTTTGGCCATAGGCCCTGAACAAGCATGCAGCAGATCATGTGTTTCTGACATTATTGTCAGATCTGACAAGATTAGCCTCATGCGTGTTTCAGATGTGTGATTCAGACACTCCAACAGCCAAATAGATCAGCAGGGCTGCCATGCAACTGGTACTGTTTAAAAGGAAATCAATATGGCAGCCTCCATATACCGCTTACATCAGTTGTCCTTTAACAAAGAAGCTTGAGAAAATCAGGCTCATGAAGTTGGTTTGGCTTTCTTTTTCTTGACAGCTTTAAAAATTGAATTTCTGTGTATCTACATTTGTGTGGAGGGGTATACGGAAGCTGCTGCTGGTGAAAGTAGAGATGGTCATACTAACAAATACAGCTTGCATACCAACCGATTTTATTATGACAGTATTTGCATACAGCTTGGAACTGGGCCAATCAAAATCAACAGGAAGGTAATTTGGTTGGCCGGTTCCAAGCCGCAAACAGTTTGCATTAAATTTGCACCTACTGATAAAGGATGTTGAGAGCCGCCGTTGGGAGCTACAGGAAGGACTGCAGTGGAGTGCACAGGGTGGGGGCGTGGCTTCCCGGTTTACCAAGTTAAAATGCCAGGAATGAATAGCAATTTGTGTAAACTACAGTCTGCATTTGCCAACGTTTCGGAACTTCTTTTTTCAAATACAGTCCTATTCAGTTTAATGGGCAAACGCTGGTGACAATATAAATATGGAAGCTGCTGTTTTTTAAGCTCATACTTACCTGTTAGATATGTCCACCCTTTGACTTTAGAAGGTTGCTGGAACAGAAATGCAGTCATTAAACCCAGATGTTCTGATCTGCATCCTTCATTAGCGAAGTCATAGTAGGAGAACGAGAAGGAACTGAAACAAATGTATCAATGCTTGCCTCTTTTTGTCACCATAAGTTCCCTTTATGACTGCATGTCATCCACTCAGACTCTGCATTCATTAGGTGCCTCGATGCCATTTCTGGTTACCTCAACACTTCTTACTGGGTCTCAAATTCAAGACAATTCCAATAAAAATAGGACATGCCTTTGTAGCCATGTAAGAACAATACATGAATGAATGATCAAGAAATATCACCTCCAAATGGTTCTGTATGTCTGGTCTCTTCAAACTAACATTACATTTGTAAAAAAAATAAGCTGTTCACAAGCTCCAGCTTACTAAGAAATCAGAACAAAGTTTCTTGCAACCTTCAAAAAAGACCTTTCTAGAGCGACTCAAGTACCAGGGTTGCTTCTTGGCCTGTAGACAATGTGCGATCTCTGTGTGGTGGCTGTACACATGCTGTTTGTTCACTACGTTTACCTCACGCCTGAGGCTTGCATAATCTGTGCTCACCTCTTCCTCTGCAATAACCTGGGATCTCAGAGTTTGGTGGGGATATGCTAAACTCTCCGTTCCCTCATGAAGCCAATGCATGGAATCACTGAGATGACCACCACAGGGATATAGACAGGATAGTGCTTCCTCTGCACTGCTGAAACAGTCTGTGTACATTATAGATTATAAATACTCTGTACATAAATTATTTGTAAAATTAAATATTTTAAATAAATAAGCATGAAATATACTGGCTTTTGTATCGTGTGTTTTATTAAAGGGACCAGGGAATAGAGTGGTTATCCCCTGCTGAGAGTAAAGTGTGAGAAAGATGGAAAGTGAGGAAAAATATGGGCTACAAGGTGGTGAAAAAGGGCGCCCAAGTTTTGATATAGGCTAGTAGGCTACAAGCCCTTTGTAGACCATATTTTTTTGGCTACAAGGTTTTCGGCTACAGTAGGGCACCCCTTTGAAGGCCATATTTTTTTTCGGCTACAAGGTTTTCGGCTACAGAAGGGCACTTCTTTGTAACCCATATTTTTTCGGTTACAAGGTTTTCGGCTACAGTAGGGCGCCCCTTTGTAGCCCATATTTTTTATTCAGCAACAAGGTTTTTGATTCTGCTACAAAAGGACAACCTTTTATAGCCAAGATTTTTGATTCGGGGGTGTAGGGGGTGTTAGGTTTAGGCATCACAAGCGGGGGGGGGGGGAGGGGGGTCTAAGGGTTAGGCACCACTAGGGGGGTTTAGGGTTAGGCACCACCAGGGGAGTCTTAGGGTTAGGCAGGCACCACCTGGGGGGCCTTAAGGTTAGGCACCACCTGGGGGTCTTAGGGTTAGGCACCACCTGGGGGGGTCTTAGGGTTAGGCACCACCTGGGGGGTTTTAGGATTAGGCACCACCTGGGGCGTTTTAGGGTTAGGCACCACCTGGGGAGTCTTAGGGTTAAGCACCACCAGGGGGGGTTTTAGGGTTAGGCACCACCAGGGGGGATTAGGGTTAGGGGAGGGTTTTGTGTTTGGGAGTAGGGAGAAGTTAGGTCACAGTAATCACCAGGGGCTGTTTTAGGATTAGTCACCACCAGGGAGGGGTTAGGCACCACCAGGGAGGGGTTAGGGTTATGCACCACCAGGGGGTTTAGGGTTAGGCACCATCACGGGAAGGTTCTGTGTTAGAGTAGGGAGAAGTTAGGTCATAGTAATTACTTTTCTCAGCTATATCTAGAGCCCTTTTATAGCCCAAGAAATTTTTTCTATAACGGCATCCTTTTTATAAACTAAAACTATACGGCATATATGGGCTACAACAGGGTGCCCTTTGTAGCCGAATTCGACATGTATGGGCTACACCAGGCGCCCTTTGTAGCCGATATTTGGCATATATGGGCTACGTCACGCGCCCTTTGTAGACTAATTTGGCATATATGGGCTACATCAGGCGCCCTTTGTAGCCGAATTTGACATACATGGGCTACACCTGACACCCTTTGTAGCCGACTTTGGAATATATGGGCTACACCAAGCGCTCTTTGTAGTCGAAGTTGTTATATGGGCTACACCAGGCGCCCTTTGTAGCCGAAGTTGGTATATGGGCTCCACCAGGCGCCCTTTTTTCCAGGTGTCCTTTTCAAATAGACCCCACAAACAGACGATATAGAGGTAAGGATAGTGTGTGAGGAGGAGGGGGGGGAGAAGCAGAAAATGTGGGTGCCTGCCATTGGCAACTGTATAAATTGCAGCAATAATGTGAAGTTTTGGCGCTCGCGGTGTCCGATGAATAGCAGATGTCAGGGATGCCCCAAATGAAAATATGGCTACAAATAGTGGGCGATTG
Source organism: Hyperolius riggenbachi (assembly GCF_040937935.1). Lineage (NCBI taxonomy): Eukaryota > Metazoa > Chordata > Amphibia > Anura > Hyperoliidae > Hyperolius > Hyperolius riggenbachi. Next base: position 123,065,375 of record NC_090648.1, on the reverse strand, counting down.
TAATGGGGTGTGTAGGGTAAGGTTAGGCATGCAGGGGGGTGTTAAGGTTAGTGGTGGTGGGTGGTGGTTAAGGTGTAGGGAGAGCAGTTAAGTTTAGGTAACCAGGTGGAGTGGTAAGATTGGGCACCGTAGAGGGAGAGTTCTGCGTGAGAACAAGGTTAGGTATTGCTGTAGTAAAATATTGGTAACAATAACCAATACTTTGCTCAAAAGGTGGAGGGCGCTTATTTTGGGAACCCCTTGTTACTTGTGATTTGCCCGCAGCTAACCAATGAAGTGTGGGTACCCACTCTCCCACACAAATAATGAAACCTAAAAGCAAAATCAGGTTGTGCTGGGCAAGTATATTGCTATATAATAATAATACTAATAGTGATTTAATGATGCCAATTGTGCGTGAAACCAAATATAATTTTATTTCCTCATATAAAAAAATATCCACGACAAAAGTTAGAAATCATTCGTTATGACAATCAGTACCAGCTCATTAGCATTTCCAAATTCTTTCAAATTCATATAAATTGCTTTACAATAAAAATCAGTATAAGTCAATCATGCATGATCCTCAAGCATACATAGACTGCCCAATGTGTGCTTATAAGAAAGGTTGGGTGTTAGGAAAAAATGTTAAATTTTTTTTATGGATTTGTATATATACAGTGGTGTGAAAAACTATTTGCCAAATACAGATTATCATCTTATACCTACTGTTTCTTATTGTCCCTTTACATAGGCAATTTTATTTACAGTGGTGTGAAAAACTATTTGCCCCCTTCCTGATTTCTTATTCTTTTGCATGTTTGTCACACTTAAATGTTTCTGCTCATCAAAAACCGTTAACTATTAGTCAAAGATAACATAATTGAACACAAAATGCAGTTTTAAATGATGGTTTTTATTATTTAGTGAGAAAAAAAAAACTCAAAACCTACATGGCCCTGTGTGAAAAAGAAATTGCCCCCTGAACCTAATAACTGGTTGGGCCACCCTTAGCAGCAATAACTGCAATCAAGCATTTGCGATAACTTGCAACGAGTCTTTTACAGCGCTCTGGAGGAATTTTGGCCCACTCATCTTTGCAGAATTGTTGTAATTCAGCTTTATTTGAGGGTTTTCTAGCATGAACTGGCTTTTTAAGGTCATGCCACAACATCTCAATAGGATTCAGGTCAGGGCTTTGACTAGGCCACTCCAAAGTCTTCATTTTGTTTTTCTTCAGCCATTCAGAGGTGGGTTTGCTGGTGTCTTTTGGGTCATTGTCCTGCTGCAGCACCCAAGATCGCATCAGCTTGAGTTGACAAACAGATGGCCGGACATTCTCCTTCAGGATTTTTTGGTAGACAGTAGAATTCATGGTTCCATCTATTACAGCAAGCCTTCCAGGTCCTGAAGCAGCAAAACAACCCCAGACCATCACACTACCACCACCATATTTTACTGTTGGTATGATGTTCTTTTGCTGAAATGCTGTGTTACTTCTACGACAGATTTAACAGGACACGCACCTTCCAAAAAGTTCAACTTTTGTCTCGGCGGTCCACAAGGTATTTTCCCACAAGTTTTGGCAATCATTGAGATTTTTTTTTAGCAAAATTGAGACAAGCCTTAATGTTCTTTTTGCTTAAAAGTGGTTTGCGCCTTGATATCTGCCATGCAGGCCGTTTTTGCCCAGTCTCTTTCTAATGGTGGAGTTGTGAACACTGACCTTAATTGAGGCAAGTGAGGCCTGCAGTTCTTTAGATGTTGTCCTGGGGTCTTTTGTGGCCTCTCGGATGAGTTTTCTCTGCGCTCTTGGGGTAATTCTGGTCGGCCAGCCACTCCTGGGAAGGTTCATCACTGTTCCATGTTTTTGCCATTTGTGGATAATGGCTCTCACTGTGGTTCGCTGGAGTCCCAAAGCTTTAGAAATGGCTTTATAACCTTTACCAGACTGATAGATCTCAATTACAGTACTTTTGTTCTCATTTGTTCCTGAATTTCTTTGGATCTTGGCATGATGTCTAGCTTTTGAGGTGCTTTTGGTCTACTTCTCTGTGTCAGATAGCTCCTATTTAAGTGATTTCTTGATTGAAACAGGTGTGGCAGTAATCAGGCCTGGGGGTGACTACAGAAATTGAACTCAGGTGTGATAAACCACAGTTAAGTTATTTTTTAACAAGGGGGGCAATCACTTTTTCACACAGGGCCATGTAGGTTTTGAGTTTTTTTTCCCTCACTAAATAATAAAAACCATCATTTAAAACTGCATTTTGTGTTCAATTATGTTATCTTTGACTAATAGTTAGCGGTTTTTGATGAGCAGAAACATTTAAGTGTGACAAACATGCAAAAGAATAAGAAATCAGGAAGGGGGCAAATAATTTTTCACACCACTGTATATAAAATTGCCTATGTAAAGGGACAATAAGAAACAGTAGGTATAAGATGATAATCTGTATTTGGCTCCTACAAGAGTATAGTTCCAATTAGGTTATGCTTAGTTGATTCAGGATCAAAAAGCCCCCCAGTGGTTTTATCCTCTGTATACTGCGCGGCGATCACTGCCTTTTAGTTTTTGCTATTTTCGCGATCGAAATTGCAGCGGCCACGATTTCGATCACGAAAATAGAGAAAACTAAAAGGCGTAGGACGGCGGTTTATGTGTCGTCAGAAAAAGGAGAAAGAGATCTTTAAAATGATATCCATCTTTCCATAGTTACTTGTATTACACAGGGCGACTTTTTCTCAAAGTCAGCAGCTCCATTCAGCAGAAAAGAGCTGCTGACTTTGAGAACAAATATGAAATAGCTTCATATACAGTATGTTCCATAAGTACATCTCAGTACCTCCTATGGCTTTTAAAACATGGAGCTGCCCCTGGTGAGCTTTAGGCAGGTGCCACACTTATATGAATCATTTATGTTTTGGTAAATGCATGCAAAAACGCACAAAATGTATGCTTTTTACCAATGCGGGGTTTTTTTGGTGCAAGTTCATTTGTTCTGCATACTGTATTTAGAATGCATGCATTTTACATGCTATGGTTTCCTATTGGGGAAAAAGATGCATGCCTTTTTTGGAGAATAAAAAGGAAAAAAAATTGAAAATAATGTCTTTTACTTGATAAGTATGAATATTTATTTCAAAAAAACAAACAAAAAAAAACAAAATGTAATGCACAAAAATAAAAGGCAGAAAAAAAATGTATGAAAAACGCAAACCGAACATGACAGAAAACTTGCTTTTCTGCATGGACAAGTGTGCCTCCAGCCTCAGGGCTTGCTCTGGCTGCAGCTCCACCAAATGAACCTTTGAGGCTTGGTCACACCTATGTGTAAGGCTCGGTTCACATTAGCGTTCGCTGTCCGGATTCGCCTGATCGGATCCGGACCGTATACTGTACAAATGGAACGGACGTTCCGCATAGCAATGCAAAGTCTATGCGGCCGTTCACATGCGTCCGTTCCGTACGGAACGGAGCCGGATCGGATCCGGACTCCGGACACTTTTCCAACATGCTCCATTTTTTGGGTCGGGATCATCCGGCCGACGCACCCGGACCGGAGCCTGACTGCACCATTCATGCATAGAAACCAATGGGAAACGGAAAGCACAGAACACACTGGCTATAAAAACCTGACGTTCTGCGTTTTCTAGTGGCCATTTTGGATGGGGACACATGGGCCCAGCATATCTGGAGTGGAGCAGCAGTGACTTACGTGCTGGAGCTGTTTGGCAGTATGTCGGAGGTGGAGTTGAGGCCCTACACAGCGGAGGACCTGATTCTACAGGTGCACCTTCTGCTGACCTCCCAGACCCCAACAATTTATAGTTTGTTATCGCTTTTACCAAACGGATCCGGATCGCAGCCGTATTCATACCTGATGCAAACGGACCGGATTCGATCCGGTCCGGTCATCCGGTCCTTTCTTTAAAGAAACGCAAGTGTGAACTTAGCTTCCCGACTGGGGAGTTCCTTTTCGCTTTCTCCCAGGCAATAGAAAACACACTGGCCCATATGCAATTCACTTTTTCTCCTGAGTTATCTCATAGGAGATAATTTTTGTCTTCTCTTTCAAATAACTTTTCAGTACTTTAGAATTGAAAAAGTTGGTGAAAAAAGTAGCAGCAAAATTATTCTGAGTATTTTCTTTCTTGCTGGTGGTTTAAAAGACATTCTATGGCAAGGTGTGAAAATACCACCTAGGAGAAAACTCAGGAGAAAAAGTGAATTGCATCTGGGCCACTGGCCACTGGCCCATAGCCCATGTGCAATTCACTTTTTCCTCCGGAGTTTTCTCCTAGGTGATATTTTTAAACCTTATCAGTAAAATGCCTTTTAAACCACCAGAAACGGAGAAAACACTAAAAATAATTTTGATAGCACCTTTTCATCTTCTTTTGGGTACATTTTAGTTGAAACATGCTGGAAAATTACTTTAAATTGAAGATAAAAACAATGTCTCCTAGGAGAAAACTAGAAGGCTTTTGTCCCTGACCTGAAGCAAAACCCCAAGTATCCTGTCCCTACACAATACAATCTTAGATTGGATTGTAATCAACAATCTGTGTACAACCCTGATTGCGATACTCATGGTTCTGCTGTGACAGCCCTCAGTATCTGCCAGCAGTCATAGGTTGACCCCAATATCTGCCAGTAGTCAAAGGTGGCCCCAATATCAGCTGAAAATCATAACTGTCACTGGTTTGCAAGTTTATTACATAGCTGAGAACATACTGTGGGGTAAACAAGAAAGCTGTAACACATTCTGGGGGACGATCAGACACAACAGCGCACTGCAAGGCAGGAAACCCACCGGGGAGCTCTGAAAAGCTAAAGCACTGGAACTGTGTCACGCTATATTTGACACTCGTGGCCCCACCCAATTTGTTGGCATTAATCCTTTCCTATCACCCTCCTCCAAGGGCCACTTGGTTGTGTTTGCACCCCAAAGTCAGATCGATGCCTCTATTCCTCCCCTGCTCTATAGCTGCACTTTTGCTTGTGGGAGCATGAGAAAGGGACCCACTCACTGTTGGCTGCATCTGCCACTTTACAATATGACTGCTTTTATTATAAAGATGGAATAAGACATTTCATACTGTGACTCTTACGTCAACATAAATCTCCACATAACCTTATACAGTGGGTTGCAAAAGTATTCGGCCCCTTTGAAGTTTTCCACATTTTGTCATATTACTGTTACAAATATGAATCAATTTTATTGGAATTCCACATGAAAGACCAACACAAAGTGGTGTACACGTGAGAAGTAGAACGAAAATCATACAGGTTTCCAAACATTTTTTTACAAATAAATAACTGCAAAGTGGTGTGTGCATAATTATTCGGCCCCCTTTGATCTGTGTGCAGTCAGTTGCCTAAAGACATTGCCTGATGAGTGCTAATGACTAAATAGAGTGCACCTGTGTGTAATCTAATGTCAGTACAAATACAGCTGCTCTGTGAGGGCCTCAGAGGTTGTCTAAGAGAATATTGGGAGCAACAACACCGTGAAGTCCAAAGAACACACAAGACAGGTCAGGGATCAAGTTATTGAGAAATTTAAAGCAGGCTTAGGCTACAAATTTTTTTTCAAAGCCTTGAACATCCCACGGAGCACTGTTCAAGCGATCATTCAGAAGTGGAAGGAGTATGGCACAACTGTACACCTACCAAGACCAGGCCATCCACCTAAACTCACAGGCCGAACAAGGAGAGCGCTGATCAGAAATGCAGTCAAGAGGCCCATGGTGACTCTGGACGAGCTGCAGAGATCTACAGCTCAGGTGGGAGACTCTGTCCATAGGACAACTATTAGTCATGCACTGTACAAAGTTGGCCTTTATGGAAGAGTGGCAAGAAGAAAGGCATTGTTAACAGAAAGCATAAGAAGTCCAGTTTGCAGTTTGCCACAAGCCATGTGGGGGACGCAGCAACCATGTGGAAGAAGGTGCTCTGGTCAGATGAAACCAAAATGGAACTTTTTGGCCAAAATGCAAAACGCTATGTGTGGCAGAAAACTAACACTGCACATCACTCTGAACACACCATCCCCACTGTCAAATATGGGGGTGGCAGCATCATGCTCGGGGGGTGCATCTCTTCAGCAGGGACAGGGAAACTGGTCAGAGTTGATGGGAAGATGGATGGAGCCAAATACAGGGCAAACTTGGAAGAAAACCTCTTGGAGACTGCAAAAGACTTGAGACTGGGGCGGAGGTTCACCTTCCAGCAGGACAATGACCCTAAACATAAAGCCAGGGCAACAATGCAATGGTTTAAAACAAAACATATCTATGTGTTAGAATGGCCCAGTCAAAGTCCAGATCTAAATCCAATCGAGAATCTGTGGCACGATCTGAAAACTGCTGTTCACAAACGCTGTCCATCTAATCTGACTGAGCTGGAGCCGTTTTGCAAAGAAGAATGGGCAAGGATTTCAGTCTCTAGATGTGCAAAGCTGGTAGAGACATACCCTAAAAGACTGGCAGCTGTAATTGCAGCAAAAGGTGGTTCTACAAAGTATTGACTCAGGGGGCTGAATAATTACGCACACCCCACTTTGCAGTTATTTATTTGTAAAAAATGTTAGGAATCATGTATGATTTTCGATCCACTTCTCACATGTACACCACTTTGTATTGGTCGTTCACGTGGAATTCCAATAAAATTGATGCATGTTTGTGGCAGTAATGTGACAAAATGTGGGAAAACTTCAAGGGGGCCGAATACTTTTGCAACCCACTGTAAATTGTATGGATTCAGCCAATGTCTAGGCCAGTGATGTAACTACAATTCATGGTGCCCCCCAGCAAAACTTTGATTACCCCCAACCCCCAATGTTCACACCCCCTCCCTTGCCTCCCCTTGGTGACGTTCACGGCCTTGGGGTCCATCTTACAAGGGTCATAAAACAAGTGTGGCCATCATGGTCTTCACACCCATAACAAGTGTAGCCACAAAAACACCTGATCTGAAGTATAGTCCCCTGTATAGGAGGGATGGAAGCTTAGTAGTTGGGGCCCCTCACAGCTCTGGGCCCCTCTATGATCGCAGGGGCCTCTCCCCTCTAGTTATGCCCCTGGTCTAGGCAATAGTCACAACACCTGTGAGATAGGTTTTATTTCTGTTGCAAACTGTGGGGTTTATGATTGCTCTTATTAGGGACATAACTCCCTAATTATTCAGAAATTGTATAATGTGGGTACCCTGCCACACAGGACATCACATAAAAGCAGTAATAGAACGGGTGCATATTTGAGGACTGCTGCAGAGTAGAATGGGACTGGATTACAAGCATGTAATTGAAACAACCGTAGAAATGATATCTGAAATGAAATAACCATTAGTTACCATGGTAGTGCACACTGTGTAAAATATCCTAATGCTTTTCCATGGATAGGGGACATTGATGTTAATAAGGGTCGATTGGCAACCCCAGCTCACATGTGAGGCCCAGTATGATTGCGGCATCACACCAGTAAGACTGGTATCGCACAGGGGATGCCTGTAAACACCGAGCGAGCAGTATGAAGGTTTGTGGCAGAGTAGCATTGGTAGATGTGTTATTTGTGGCGACTTTACAGCAACACAACTCCTGTAGGCTGTAGAGATCCCAGTTAGAGGTTGCCTGGAGAACTCCATATAGAGAGTATAGTATGCACAGCCAGTATCAGGGAGGTGTCTGCCAGCCTCAGGATGCTGCGTTACAGGCCAGACTCCTCGGAGAGCTGTGATCATTCAATTGGTGAGAACTCATTAGGGATAAATCAAACCAGTAACAGCAGGAAGCAGAAACATTACACCCAGCATTCAGCAACGTTCCCCTCCCATACTCCAGAGCCCCCCACTCCTTATTCTGCCTCCTCCCGGATCATGATGGGGAGGATGGATGCACACAAGCCGAATTGCTCCTTCTCATTGCCTCTCATTTGGAGGGAAACTGTTCAGGGAAAAAAACACCTTTCTGTTAACTCTCTGCTTCCCGACAGCTCCTGCAATATACTGCAGGTCATTAGTGACTCTTACGTTAGCTACATTTGCCCACTACACAAATGAGACATCAGGGCAGAGTATGTGGGCAGCCAGTTAGAAGCAGGGCACAGGCAGGAGCAGGGGGTCCCAAGAGGGACTGCAAGGAAAAGGGTGGGGAGGGTTAGGATTTGCAAATAAAAGTTCACGAAGCAGAAAATAAAAAAAGCAAATCATACAGATGTGCCAATTTTCAGGATCATTGCTTCGGCCGCCCTCTCTGTGTGATGAAAGGGTGAGTCCCCAGAGACCCCTGGCAGCAGCAAAAGCAAGGAATGCCCCCTTTTTGGTAGAGAAGAGAAATCTATACAGAAGGTCTACCGGAAAGCCACCTTAATCTGCAGATAAGCTAGTTTTGTGGATTCCATGGCCTACAGCAGGGGGCAGTACATCAGACTAGTGATTAACCACTCTACCCTTGTAACTGTGAGGTCTTGTCCTGTTCTAGGTTTCAAATATCTCCATCTTTTTCTTGCATAAGGCCCAAATATTTACAATTAACAAAATGTATCAATTGCTCTGTGCGCCCATGGGCTTCAATGGGCCTAAAATGTCTGTTTGTGGGTATTCATTAGATGTTCTCTGAGAAAGGGCGTGGAAAAAATGGCCCAATCACAGAGAGATGAAGTAGTGGATCTACCAGCAAGGCACTAAATGAAACACATTCTCTTTAGCAGAAACATAACATGTGACCCCCCCCCCCCCCCCACACACACACACACACACACACCATTTTACGTGGCCCTCAAGAGCAGCCAAGAGAAATAAATCTTTGCTGTATACAGTACTTGTGTTTGTGCTTGTGTTGTCCATTGAGAGGGCAGGCCATTGCAGATGTAGGTATACACCCTTTAGTAGGTATGCACCATTTTATCTTTTTTCCCTATTTTTTTTTTGACAATACATTTAAGTGACAGTTCCAATCCTTACATTTTTTCAGTCTTATCCCTAAAGACATGCACCCTCCCCATCCCTTGTTGTTGTTTTTGCCACAGGTCTATTGTTTGCGCAAATTTGCGTCACACATTTAAAAGCATGGTGTCTGCCATTCCCACACATATTGTCAAAAGCCGCAGGTGGAACTTTCAAGCGAGACAGCTGTTGGTTGTTTTGAGTTGCCACCGGCTTCACTCCAACCCCATCCACTGGCCTGGGTCTCCCACAATACACATGTAACTGCTGATTTGCTGTGCGCACTTTTTTTTTCCACTGCAGATGACAACACGCTGCCTTCCCATCCAGAGGAGCACACACCGGTGCAGAGGCCACATTCATATATTGCATCTGCCATTGGGATGCCCATCGGAGACAATGTGGCCTGCAACTAAGACCGTGTTTCAGATTTTGGCCCCTTATGTTCAGGGCCAGTTCTAGACATTTTGCTGCCTGAGGCAAACTTGTGAGGATGTGCCACCCACCTCCACCCAATTTGGAATGATTGCACAGCACCCGACAATTTGCTTTGCTTCATTTAATGTTCTCACATGACATGTTATGACATGTTGCAGCTCAACACAATAGCACACTTGATGCCTGCGAGTCTGTGAGTCTCATTCTCTTCCTACTATGTCTACATGCTGGTAGTGTAAACACAGTACCTAACATGCTGCCCCTGTAATCTCTGCGCCTGAAGCAAATGTTTCTTGCTTCATGAGAGAACTGGCCCTGCTTATGTGATTGAGTTTAACACCCCTGACTTAGCTGTATGCCAGGCAATTGGCCAAATGAGAAGACCAAAGGAAAATAAATGTAGCCAATGAAAGCATCTAGCTGCTTCCAACAGCCTACAACAGCTTCCAACAGCCTACAACAGCTTCCAACAAATGGATTGATTAGCCTTGATAGTTTAGATTTCCGCCCCATCCTGGGCTGATGGAGATTTACAAGTTAGGAGAATTTGGTGCTTAACCTCTTGAGGACTGCAGTGCTAAACCTTCCTAAAGACCAGGCCAATTTTCTCAAATTGGGCCACTGCAGCTTTAAGGGCTCGCTGCAGGGCCGCACAACTCAGCACACGAGTGATCCCCCCCCCCCTTTTCTCCCCACTAACAGAGCTCTCTGTTGGTGGGGTCTGATCGCTCCCCCAATGTTTATTTTTTGTGTGTAAATATTTGTTTGACTATTTTATTAATAAAATTTCTCTATTTTTTTGTACTATTTTTCCCCAGCCCTCCCTTCCTCCCTCCTCCCACCAGCGTGATCAGCTGTCATAGGCTTCAGCCTATGACAGCCGATCACCTCCCTGCCTCTGGAGGGGACAGCCATGTAACACGGCTGTCCCCAGTACAGCGCTGCCCTAGATCGCAGCGCTGTACAGGTTAATAAGATGGCAGTTTCGCCGTGCAACAGTCTCCTAGCGGCGATCGCCGCTGGGAGACTGAAGGTGGAGCGGAGCTCCGCCATCCAAGCAGGGATGCGTGCGGTCTCCTGCAAACCACGGCAAGGACCTTATGCTGGCGTTAGGCGGTCCTGGGGCTGCCGCCGCGTCCACGCCTGTTGGTGTGACGCGGTTGGCAAGTGGATAAAGTAAACCTCCAGACTAAAAATCTACTCAGCAGCACTGAAAAGGCTTGGTGTTTCTTTAACAGTTTCCCAGCATCAGAACTTTTTTTTTCTTACCCAAGCCTCATTTTTAGCTGCACAGAAGAAAACTGCCCGGGCATTTTTCTGGATGCTGAGCAAAACATGATGGGATTACTGATGTTGTTCTCCTTTTGCTGTTTTGGCACAAATTAGCTTTTTCTTACCCAAGCCTCATTTTTAGCTGCACAGAAGAAAACTGCCCGGGCATTTTTCGCGATGCTGTGCAAAACATGATGGGATTACTTCTGCTGTTTTGGCACAAATTCGTTTTTTTATTTTGAATTTGAGATTTGACGCCTAGCGCGCACAGCTGGGAGGGGCGATCAGGACACAAGACAGTTGAAACTGTGTCTCATGCTCCGTCACCTCCTTTCAACCAAAAAGATGGCTGCCCCAATGAAAAAGGCGCACAAGAGGAGTCGGCACGGAAGACTTGGGCGCAGGATACAGCCGGTATATGGCTGATCCTGCTGCTGCACAAGTTCCCGGCCGTGTTAAATACTATTACCCCTCCAGGCCGCCATGGATGGTGGGGAATGAAATAATTTGGCTTCCAGCAATTGCTGGAAGCCGAATTATTGTGTTTTAAAAGTAACTTCAGCGCCGTCTTCTGAAGGCGCTGAAGTTACTCCCTGTGCGCCCAAGTCTCCTGCGCTGGATTCACTGTGTTCGATGAAAAAGGTGGCTGCCCCCATGAAATCACAAACATTTGCCTGTTCTTTTAAAACAGGGTGGGTAACAGATTATATTACATATCTATTTTAATTAACATAACTAATGTAACTTAATGACAGTATGTTTGTTTAGGCTGAAGTTCCCCTTTAATATTCCATTAACTGTGCACTGATTTCCATGTACAGACAGCAGGATCAGGGTGATATAAAAGAATAAAGAGCCCAGCCAGCAACCAAATGTAAAAGAATTATTACTAGCATGGGAGGTTAATATTATATAATACAGAGGAGGCTTATGCGTATTTTTGTATATTTAGAATATAACTACAACACATAAGATCCAACAGTTACTAAATAAAGCACACAGTGCAGGTAGAGTGGGATGAAACCCATCATCGGACTATTCAGAAATCTCACCTTTGCTGGCCATGGAGATCTCAGAATCCCCCCCTAACCCCAGGCTTCCCATAACACATCCCTCAGCAGCATCTCTATTCAAATGCTTTCACCTCCTGAAGCTTTGTCACCCGCTTGGCTGCCCATAAACAAAGCCATCCTTTGTCTCCCTTCAGGACTTCTCCCTGTCACTACACACAACATAACGGGGACAGATGCCCCTCTGCTGCACAGCCATCATGTGCCTCATATGTCATGTACTGCAAGGTGCACAAGGGTTAAGCACACAAGCAAGTGGCAGAAGCAGGGAGTTATTGTAAGAACACAGTGTACCATCACCTTTATGATGCATAAGCACCAGTAATATTGTGCAAACATAGAGCGCTACTTCATACTCATGGTCTGCATGGAACATAAATGGGACACTACGGCAGCAACTATACAACGTGGCAGGCATGCAAAATATTTACCTTTTCACAATGTTCTAATTTTCTGAGATTTTGATTTGGGGGTTTTCATATGCTGTAAGCCATAATCACCACAATTATAACGAATTATTTTTAATTAGTATTTATATAGCACCGACATCTTCCACAGCGCTGTACAGAGAATATAGTCTTGTCACTAATTATCCCTCAGAGGAGCTCACAATCTAGTCCTTACCATAGTCATATGTCTATATTGTGTAGTGTATGTATTGTAGTCTAGGGACAATTTAGGGGGGAAGCAAATTAACTTATTGAGATGCGGGAGGAAACTAGAGCGACCGGGGGAAACCCACGCAGACACGGGGAGAACATACAAACTCCTTGCAGATGTTGACCTGGCTGGGATTCAAACCAGGGACCCAGCACTGCAAGGCGAAAGCGCTAACCACTATGCCACCGTGTTCAGGGGCGTAGCTAGGGGGGGTCGGGGTAGGACAAGTGCCCCCGGGCGCCGGGTCCCCAAGGGCGCCCAGCTGAGCTGCGTTTTTTTTTTTTCTTTTGGGGAGGGGAGCAGCGCAGAGAAGAGGGAGAGCTGTGCGGACGGTGGAGAAGGGGGCCATCTCCCCCCCTTCCCTCACCTTAGGGTGCTCTCTCTCCCTCACTGTCCCCTCCATTATTGTCCGGGTGACTGATAGCGGCGGGCGGAACTCACCTCCGTCTCGCTCCAGCGCCGGAAGTTTGGGTGCCGCAGCCGCTGCTCTGGACTGGACCAGACCGAGTAGCGGCAAATCCATCCGGCGCTGCGACGAGACGGAGTTAAGTTCCGCCCGCCGCTGCCAGCCACCCGGACATTAATGGAGGGGACAGCGAGGGAGGGAGAGCACCCTAAGGTGAGGGAAGGGGGGGGGGGGGGGGAGATGGCCCCCTTCTCCACCGTCCGCACAGCTCTCCCTCTTCTCTGCGCTGCTCCCCTCCTGCTGGGGGGGGGACCTGGCTACCTACTCTGGGGACATATAACCCTGACTACATATACTGGGCACATATACCCCTGGCTACATATACTGGGCACATATTATACCCCTGGCTACATATACTGGGCACATATACCCCTGGCTACATATACTGGACGCATATTATACCCCTGGCTACATATACTGGGCGCATATTATACCCCTGGCTACATATACTGGGCATATATACCCCTGGCTACATATACCCCTGGCTACATATACTGGGCACATAAACCCCTGACTATATATACTGGGCACATATTATACCTCCGGCTACATATACTGGGCACATATACCCCTGGCTACATATACTGGGCACATATACCCCTGACTACATATACTGGACACATATACTCCCCACTACATATACTGGACACATATACACCTGGCTTCATATACTGAGCACATATACCCCGGACTATATATACTGGGGACATATACCCCTGACTACATATACTGGGGACATATACCCCTGACTACATATACTGGGGACATATACCCCTGACTACATATACTGGGGACATATACCCCTGACTACATATACTGGGGACATATACCCCTGACTACATATACTGAGAGAACATATACACCTGCCTACATATACTGGGCATATATACCCCTGCCTACATATACTGGGCACATATACCCCTGACTACATATACTGGGCACATATACCCCTGGCTACATATACTGGGCACATATACCTCTGGCCAGAGCAGGGACAAGGTCCTCCAGCACCCAAGGCTGAGACAGCAAAGTGCGCACCTCCATCCCTCCCACCCCAGCCGTCACACACTGATTGCTATTAGACTAAGCGGGCCACAGGGCCCACAACCTCCACAACACCTTAATATCTAGTTATCTGGCTTGCAGTCACTGCTATGTATCCCCTTTTCTTATTTCTTTCTTCTTCATACACAATTAGGAATGACAATGGAATGAATTGTGCGCCCCCTCCTAAACTGCGCCCTGAGGCTGGAGCCTCTCCAGCCTATGCCTCGGCCCGGCCCTGCCTCTGGCTACATATACTGGGGACATATACCCCTGCCTACATATACTGGGCACATATACCCCTGGCTACCTGTTCTGGGGGCATCTCTACCACTGGCCACCTATTCTGGGGACATCTACACTGCTGGCCACCTATTCTGGGGACACCTATAGACCTGGGTCTACCTATTTTTCGGGAACCACTGCTGTCAGATTGAGTGTATTTTGGGGAACTGCTGCCAGGTGAGATGTGTCTACCATATTAAGGGGGCATTCTGCCTATTTATGTGAAATGCTGTCTATTTATGTGCCTCATGACTGCTGAATTTGTCTTGTTGGGGGCCTCATGATTTGTTGGGGGCCTCAAGATCGCTGAATTTGCCTTGTTGGGGGCCTCATGATTGCTGAATTTGCCTTGTTGGGGGCCTCATGATTGCTGAATTTGTCTTGTTGGGGGCCTCATATTTGCTCATGATTGCTGAATTTGTCTTGATGGGGGGGCTCATGATTGCTGAATTTGTCTTGGAACATGCTGGAAGGTACATACTGAGGGAGGGTGGGTGAGCGTGAGCCTGCTAACCTCCATGTACATTTGGCTCCACCCATGACCACGCCCACGTTTATTATGTGGCGCAGCCTTCACCTTAGGGGGCGCATTGATAGTCTTTGTCCCCGGGCGCTGAAAGCCCTAGCTACGCCTCTGACCGTGTTGCCCTAATTATTTATTATTATTTTTTTAAATATTTTATAATTAGGTCTATTTCATATATTAGTTTCACCTTTCAAGTTGAATTGCTTAATAAATGAACTTATATTCTAATTTTTCAAACTGTATGTCCATTGTAGTCTAGGGTTAATTCCCATAGAGCCATATCAATCCCTGTCGTGCAGTGATGAGGACCAAAAGTCTGAAACAGGCTGTGTGTATGTTGGGTTGATGTGGCTCTGTACAAGTTATAAGCTTGTTAGAGATCAACAGTTCTGGAGTTAAGCCTGGTTTTAGGGGCATAAAGAGATAAATTGCATATTCAGTAGTGATGCATTGTCGGTAACCACAGTTGCTCACTTAAAACCGAATTATCACAAATACCTTCTGTTTTAAGAAGGCAAATCACATTTAGGGGGAAACCAATGAGCTTACATGCTTGGAAGAACAAAGAGAAATCAAGAGCCCAATATGGTGTAGTATTGTTAAGTTGGTTGTGGTTTAAAGCAAAATATTTAGATATACACACAAACATGGGTTACCCATAGGCAACCACTTCAAGTGCAGGTGGGGAGTATTAGAACCTGACCCCACTCAGGTTTTTAAGATGTCGCTCTATGTAGATAGGAAACGGGGTAGCACCCCTCCACCGAGGGTGGAATCAAGATTTCAGCAAGGCTTGGTCTACAGAGGTGCCAGAGTAGGATAGAAACGTTTAAAAACCGTCTAAAAGAGGGGGATGTTCAGGTGGACTTACCTCTCTCAAAAATATAAAACTCAATTTAGTCACAATATATCAATACAAAAATTTTAGTTAACTCCACTTAGTGCGACGCGTTTCGCAGGTATGGTCCTGCTTCATCAGGCAAACAACTGTAACTGAAAACAACTTATGAACTTAAACTATAAAACAAACAGAAATATATACAAACATAATGACCCATAGAAATAGCTTAAAATAAAGGCGCAGTTTAAAAACATGAGAAGACATGATAGAATTGTAACATTTTTGGTCGCAGTGTAGTAAAATTCGCTCTATGTCTAAAAATTGCATCTAATTGATCATAAAATATCCCAAAAAATCCAACCTATACACAAAAGTTAATAAATATCCATAGTTGTCGATTGATATGCTAAAGTTCATCAGCTGATGAACTTTAGCATATCAATCGACAACTATGGATATGGATATAGAGTCCCAGCCAGATAGTGCCCTGGCTGTGACTCTAACCAGAAACCCAGCACAAGTACTATGCCACTGTATGTTATATTTGTACTATTTTTAATTAGAGAGTTTTAATGGATTTTCAAAATCAACACATTCCATCATTAATCACATTTTATACAGGTTTTCAACATTTTTGGAAACAGGTTTGCAGTTGCAAATCTATATTCCTGCTGCTCTGATACAGTATATTTTAATGCTATTTGAATTAGAAAACCGATGTCCTTTGACAGGTAGCATTTGTCATCTTTGCATAATGATACATAGAAAAATCACATTAAAGGCTTTCTGACTCTCCATAGTAAAAAAAAAAAAAAAAAACATTCTAAAATGGCACATGATAAAAGGTACCTAAACTACAGATGCATTCATGTTAACCAAATGCTAATGATTACAAAATGAAATCACAGAACCAAGCCACACTCTACATCAGGAGCCACAATGGGTTCCATCACAATGATCAGCACATTCCCAACTCCTCACCTGGTCTGGATGGTAAGCAGAACACCAGGCCCAGATTTACATCACACTGGAGCCCATAGGCAACCTAGACTGAACGTGCAGCACTTGCTGAACTGCAACGCAAGTATGCTGGCTGGCCAAGCTGTCACTTCTCCCTTAGTTCCCTTGCCAATCATAGGTAGCTACAGGTAGCCCTTAGTATTAGGAAGCGAGAGCTATCCTCAGTATTAAGTAGCTAGTTAGCTAGAGATGCCCCCAACTGGAGAGAGATCTGGTCAGTGGAATGCAGAGATCAGGGTAACATCTCATTTACACTCCGCTCTGGACTCTGCATAAGTAAGTTGGCAGGGAGGCACTTCGGAAGGGAGTGAGCCACCTTTCCATCATCAGGCACCTGCGGGCATGTTCCTACAGTGCCTTATGATAAATACAGCCCTGCGGAGCACATTATCACAAGAACTGTTAAACACTGTGCTAAGCAAAGCCTGATTTTTATGCAATTACCTCCATGTACACACAATGTATATAAAAAGGCAGTTTGGAAAAAATGAAGCCCCCTACCTGCCACACAACATGGACTGTGCTTTCTGCTGGTAGGCAAGGGAGTTCTTCAGGAGATGCTGTGGTGCTACTGAAGTGAGGTGATTAAGCATTCACATAAACTTCCTCAAATTGGGGATGTAATATACTGTATCAGATTATTATTATCGATTTATAAACCACCAACATGAACTATGTTGGCAATTTATAAAATCGATAAAATAATTTCCCTTGTAATGTTGACAGAAGTTCTTCTTCAGGACCGCCATTTTGATTCCCTGCCCTCATGTGGATAGAAGTCAATCTTTCATTTTGCTTGAAGGACCGTCATCTTGCTTGAAACCGGTGCTTCTTCAGTGTACTATCTGCTTGCTTGAAGTACTTGCTTCTGTGTTGATTGAAGACACATTGCCAATAGCGTGGCTGTCCCCTCTGAGCTCCTGTACTAAAATTTGATATGACTCAATAGGAAGCCCTATAACGCTCTCTCAAAGACATCCATAAAACCGCAAATCAACAAATGTGGCCCCCAAGGTGTACAGTACAAATTTCATTATTAGGGATGCATCTCCCAATTAAAACACACCGAAAGTGATAGCATTATGGTGACTGACATTTATTTCCTTTTAATCAAATTGCCTGGCTGTCCTGCTGGTCCTCTGCTTCGAATACTTTTAGCCATTGACCCTGAATAAGCATGCAGATCAGGTGTTTCCGACTGGATTAACCACATACTTCTTTCTGGCTTCAGTAGTATCTTTATTTACACACCTGAAACATCAGCAGGACTGCCAGGTAACTGGTATTGTTTAAAAGGAAATAAATATGGCAGCCTCCATAGCCTTCTCACTTCAGGTGCCCTTTAAAACACTAAAATTAGGTAATGCATAAATTCATACAATAATATCATAATCTAGCAGCAAGGTAAAGTGTATACAAACTAAAGCAATAGAATGCCCCACAATCCAAACAGTGGGAAGCCATAGAGAAGAACTCAGATATACTGATCCTGACGTCGATCAGTTTCCTTAGTAAAAGCGGGGAGTATGGAAGGCAGAGTACCTCTTGTGCTCAAATTGAAAAAACATATTAAACAGGAAGTAGCGAAAAAACCAGAAGAAAACAAATCTGAAAAATAGACATGGATTATAATGCTTATTTTAAAGGACACCCAAAGTAAGTGAGGTATGGAGGCTGACATATTTGATTTTAAACAATGTAAATTGCCTGGCTATCTGCCTCTAATACTTTTAGCCATAGACCCTGAACAAGCATGCCAATCAGATGTTGCTGACGGGAGTCTGACTGGATTATGTTTATTTCAGGTGTGTGATTCAGACACCACTGCAGCCAGAGATCAGAAGGATGCCAAACAACGGATATTGTTTAAGAGGAAATAAATATGGAAGCCACCATATCCCTCACTCAGGTGTACCTTCATCTACACTATTTTGGCAGTTGGACTGAGCAACTTCTGTTCAGTAAGAATAGGAACACACTAGGCAGAATGGCATATGCGTTTCCACTATGTGCTATTTGCATATCAATATATTGCATATCATAAAGTATACCATATGAAAAATTGCAATTTTTCATATGGTATACATTATGATATGCAATATATTTATATGCAAATTTGTAACTGCAGAATTTACTATAGCATAATGTACTGTCTCTTGTCTACAGTTTTGTCCCCACTTTTATTGCCTGATGAAGCGGGCTGGGCCTGCGAAACTTGTTGCACTGTTTTTGGGGTACCGTATAATAAATGTATTGATTTATATGAAGACAGGATCTCGTGTCTGCTTTTGGGAGGCAAGCCCACCACTTCCTCC
The DNA here is from genome assembly GCF_040937935.1 of Hyperolius riggenbachi. Lineage (NCBI taxonomy): Eukaryota > Metazoa > Chordata > Amphibia > Anura > Hyperoliidae > Hyperolius > Hyperolius riggenbachi. The sequence goes on along the minus strand of NC_090648.1, from coordinate 123,046,512 downwards.
AAGCAATTTTTAAAAATGTTATTGACTTTTATCCATCTGGCGCCTCTGTTCTACATACAAATACTCTGTGTCCACTCCTGGTGGAGGGGAGTGCTACCCCTTTTCTTGTTTCTTTACTACAGAGAGCGACTTCTTAATCCTGAGTGAGGACAGGTCTAATCTCCTCACCTGCCTATTGAGTGGTTGCCTGAATGGTAACCCATGTTTGTGAGTATAAATTCTCTCACTAAACCACTTACCAATTGTCTTTAACATACTACACCATATTGGGCTCTCGTTTTTTTTCTAAATATGAAAAATAAACTGTACACTGTATTTTATGTAAACCTCCATAGGACTACAATCCGTGTACTGTAGTGTTTTAGGGGTCACAAGCAGTAGCGAAACTACAATTCATGAGAGCCCAGGGGACCTGAACCTTTGATGCCTCCCCCTCCCAATGCTCACACCCCCTCCCTTGCCTCCCCTTGGTGCCCTTTATGTCCTTGAGGCCCATCTCACAAGGATCATAAAACAAGTGGGGCCATCATGATCTTCACACCCATAACAAGTGTAGCCACAAAAACAATTGATCTGCAGTATAGTCCCCTGTATTGGACGGTTGGTAGTTGGGGCTAGTGTTGGGCGAACAGTGTTCGCCACTGTTCGGGTTCTGCAGAACATCACCCTGTTCGGGTGATGTTCGGGTTCGGCCGAACACCTGATGGTGTTCGGCCAAACTGTTCGGCCATATGGCCGAACTAAGAGCGCATGGCCGAACGTTACCCGAACGTTCGGCTAGCGCTGTGATTGGCCGAACGGGTCACGTGTAGTGTTGGGCGAACATCTAGATGTTCGGGTTCGGGCCGAACATGGCCGAACTCCGAACATAATGGAAGTCAATGGGGACCCGAACTTTCGTGCTTTGTAAAGCCTCCTTATATGCTACATACCCCAAATTTACAGGGTATGTGCACCTTGGGAGTGGGTACAAGAGGAAAATTTTTTTTAGCAAAAAGAGCTTATAGTTTTTGAGAAAATCGATTTTAAAGTTTCAAAGGGAAAACTGTCTTTTAAATGCGGGAAATGTCTGTTTTCTTTGCACAGGTAACATGCTTTTTGTCGGAATGCAGTCATAAATGTAATACATATAAGAGGTTCCAGGAAAAGGGAACGGTAACGCTAACCCAGCAGCAGCACACGTGATGGAACAGGAGGAGGGTGGCGCAGGAGGAGAAGGCCACGCTTTGAGACACAACAACCCAGGCCTTGCATGAGGACAAGAAGCGTGCGGATAGCAATTTGCATTTTGTCGCCATGCAGTCATAAATGTAATACAGATGAGAGGTTTTAATAAACAGGGACCGGAAACGCTAACCCATCACAGATGTTCATTGTTCATGTTACTTGGTTGGGGTCCGGGAGTGTTGCATAGTCGTTTCCAATCCAGGATTGATTCATTTTAATTTGAGTCAGACGGTCTGCATTTTCTGTGGAGAGGCGGATACGCCGCCGATCTGTGACGATGCCTCCGGCAGCACTGAAACAGCGTTCCGACATAACGCTGGCTGCCGGGCAAGCCAGCACCTCTATTGCATACATTGCCAGTTTGTGCCAGGTGTCTAGCTTCGATACCCAATAGTTGAAGGGTGCAGATGGATTGTTCAACACAGCTACGCCATCTGACATGTAGTCCTTGACCATCTTCTCCAGGCGATCGGTGTTGGAGGTGGATCTGCACGCTTGCTGTTCTGTGTGCTGCTGCATGGGTGTCAGAAAATTTTCCCACTCCAAGGACACTGCCGATACCATTCCCTTTTGGGCACTAGCTGCGGCTTGTGTTGTTTGCTGCCCTCCTGGTCGTCCTGGGTTTGCGGAAGTCAGTCTGTCGGCGTACAACTGGCTAGAGGAGGGGGAGGATGTCAATCTCCTCTCTAAAGTCTCCACAAGGGCCTGCTGGTATTCTTCCATTTTGACCTGTCTGGCTCTTTCTTCAAGCAGTTTTGGAACATTGTGTTTGTACCGTGGATCCAGAAGGGTATAAACCCAGTAATTGGTGTTGTCCAGAATGCGCACAATGCGTGGGTCGCGTTCAATGCAGTCCTAGGCCGAAGAGGTCATAGCCTAGGGTCACAAAACCTGTTTATTTGGGCAATTTCAATGGTGGCGAGTCTGACGTACATAAATCGCAGCAATGGCCGTTAGCAACGTATGAATCTCACGAAATGTCTCATGCAGGTAGAAGACATATTGTTAGACTTGGGCTCCAAAGATGGGTTCCCTACATCTCTGCAAAACAGAGTTACAGGGCTCCAAATTTGGTAAAATCACCCATAGGCTTTCATTGGGCCTCCTATTTCACTTTCCAAAATCTCACATCTTTTCAAAGGGCAATGGCTCAGCAGTACCAAATTTTTTAGCATTGTAGGGACCCTTAGGGGGAACATGACTGGTGAGTTTCGGGCCCCTAGGCCGAAGAGGTCATAGCCTAGGGTCACAAAAACCTGTTTATTTGGGCTATTTCAATGGTAGTGATGGTGGCGGAACGCTGTTTCAGTGCTGCCGGAGGCATCGTCACAGATCGGCGGCGTATCCGCCTCTCCACAGAAAATGCAGACCGTCTGACTCAAATTAAAATGAATCAATCCTGGATTGGAAACGACTACGCAACACTCCCGGACCCCAACCAAGTAACATGAACAATGAACATCTGTGATGGGTTAGCGTTTCCGGTCCCTGTTTATTGAACCTCTCATCTGTATTACATTTATGACTGCATGGCGACAAAATGCAAATTGCTATCCGCACGCTTCTTGTCCTCATGCAAGGCCTGGGTTGTTGTGTCTCAAAGCGTGGCCTTCTCCTCCTGCGCCACCCTCCTCCTGTTCCATCACGTGTGCTGCTGCTGGGTTAGCGTTACCCTTTTCCTGGAACCTCTTATATGTATTACATTTATGACTGCATGCCGACAAAAAGGATGTTACCTGTGCAAAGAAAACAGACATTTCCCGCATTTAAAAGACAGTTTTCCCTTTGAAACTTTAAAATCGATTTTCTCAAAAACTATAAGCTCTTTTTGCTAAAAATTTTTTCCTCTTGTACCCACTCCCAAGGTGCACATACCCTGTAAATTTGGGGTATGTAGCATGTAAGGAGGCTTTACAAAGCACAAAAGTTCGGGTCCCCATTGACTTCCATTATGTTCGGAGTTCGGGTCGAACACCCGAACATCGCGGCCATGTTCGGCCTGTTCGGCCCGAACCCGAACATCTAGATGTTCGCCCAACACTAGTTGGGGCCCCCACAGCTCTTGGCAAACCTGTGATCGCAGGTGCTGCTCCCCTCTAGTTACACCCGTGGTCACAAGTCTCACCTAAAGGATCACTTCTGAGAGAAGACTGCAGTAATCGGCCTTAGGGCCTTTTTCCACTGGCTGCGATGCGATTTAAAAAGCGCATCGCAGCCGTTTTTCTAATCGCTAGAGCACCGCGATAACATGTAAATCGCGGTGCTCTTTTTCCACTACGGCGTTTCGATCGCGATTCGTTTTTGTCAAAACGCGATCGCCGTCCTGCGCGATTCACGACGCAATCGCAATACATTCCCGGCGTCGGTACAGCAGAACGCCGACAGTGGAAAAAGGAGCCTGCGTGATCGCAAGCGCAGGTGATTAGCGCTTGCGATCGCGCTTGCTAGTGGAAAAGGGCCCTTACAGTTTATGGGGCCAATCGTTTGGTCAAGTCCATAACTTGTTCTTATGGCAATAGCTAAAAACATACATGCAGCATTCATATTTAAAATGGACTCCCTCAATAGCAGGTGAATGGTCTTCTGGATGCGTTTTGCTTTTGAATATATGACTGCTGAGATGTCTTTAATCTTACAGCATCCAAGTGTTTGCACATGACTCAGACATCTCGGTAAGCCGCACTCCTCTGCGCCTTTTAGCTGCTTAAGAGGCTACAAGAGACTCACATGTACGTCAAAGATCCCATTAGATATCAAAACAACTTGGAATTACGCAGTAGCGTTTGGGACTTAGCTTATTATTCACGTGAGATCACTTGTATCCTGCCCCCATTACCCTCTGAGTGTTTCAGTATAGATCAGTCATATAGAAAACATAAACATCTTACTCCTCAGAAATAATGATGAAAAAATGGTCTAAAAAAGGCATATTTTGTGGAAGATTTTTAAGTAAAGATCCCTTTTTAATAAAATAGGGTAAAATGTCCCCTTTTTGATGCTCTAAAATGGACCCTCCTCCCACCAACACACAGGTAAATAACAGCCTGTATTCCGAATTGTGGTTTAAAGGGAACCAGAGATGAACGTTTCACACAAAATAAACCTATCAGTCGATAGCTTGTAAAGAATAAATGCTCTACCTGATAATTTTGCCGCTCTGGTGTGCCTTTAGTGTTTTTTTTATCCATTATTGCTCCAGGAAAAATCAAATATGGCCACCTGCTCATATCCCTTCTGCTTCCGGGTTATGAGTTGTTCTGGATGTGCTGTCTAGGCTATATGAGACTAGGCTGCTATTTAGGCTATATGAGAAAGGCTTTCATCTGTGTGCTTTCATTTTGGTATGATGTGCAGCTGCCTGTAGGAAATGTCTCTCATAGGAATGAAACTGCAGTCATCATCATTATCTATGCAGAGTGCAGACAGAGCACACAGATCATATTGCATCCACACTTGTCTGTTTCAGAGATTCTCTCTCAGCAGCAGCTCTCCCATGGGCTCTCCCATGACATCACAGCTCTCAGTATGCAAAGCAGGAAATCTGAGCCAGGAGGTGGAAGGCTTGGGCTTGAAAAGACTCCACAGAAGAGTGACTCTGCTATAATGATTCCAGGTCAAACCTAGACTGAGCCAGTCGGGGATTCTTATCACAGCTGATAATAGACTAATTAAGCAGATAAGAATGAAACTAAAAGCAGGGTAGGTGTTTACAGTTCATGTTCATAATAAAATACACGAGGGTGCTTAGTGTGAGAAAACGCGGAAAAGCCGCCGCCAATACTCAGAATGAGGCGGCTGATTCCGCGTTTGACATGGCAGTTGGGGAGCAGTCGGAGCGCAGAGAAACCGCCGCATGCTCTAACTACAGGGCGGCGGATTCCGCATCCAATGCGGCTAGTTGCTCACATAGGCCTGCTTCTCTCAGAAAGGCGGAATGCGGAGGAAATGCCGCACGCTCAGACAGCGTGGCGGCGGATTCCGCATCCAATACAGTAGCAACATTACAACACGTGACTGGTGTGGCTGGGACTGATAGTCCACACTGGTTTAGGAGGACGCGCGCACAGAGGCAGGGCCTTTATGGCAGTCAAGAGGAGGGTCAGCTGACTAGGCCGGTCAGCTGACAATTGCAGCAACTTTCATTGGTCCAGCACTTAGGGGAAGCGCTGGTGTATATATACTGGGTGCTGGTCATTTCTCGGGTGTCTGGCGTTGCGATCACTACGTGGTAGCACTCAGACCTTGTCAGTATCTGTGCTTATTAGTCAGTTTCCAAAGGTGTTGATGATCACGGAACTCACACCTTAGCCTAGGAATTCTGTTACTATCTCTATTGTTATCTAGACTAGTTTCCAAGGTGTTCCAATGCACCTAGTTGCTCACATAGGCCTGCTTCTCTCAGAAAGGCGGAATGCGGAGGAAATGCCGCACGCTCAGACAGCGTGGCGGCGGATTCCGCATCCAATACAGTAGCAACATTACAACACGTGACTGGTGTGGCTGGGACTGATAGTCCACACTGGTTTAGGAGGACGCGCGCACAGAGGCAGGGCCTTTATGGCAGTCAAGAGGAGGGTCAGCTGACTAGGCCGGTCAGCTGACAATTGCAGCAACTTTCATTGGTCCAGCACTTAGGGGAAGCGCTGGTGTATATATACTGGGTGCTGATCATTTCTCGGGTGTCTGGCGTTGCGATCACTACGTGGTAGCACTCAGACCTTGTCAGTATCTGTGTTTATTAGTCAGTTTCCAAAGGTGTTGATGATCACGGAACTCACACCTTAGCCTAGGAATTCTGTTACTATCTCTATTGTTATCTAGACTAGTTTCCAAGGTGTTGACGGCTACGGATCTCACACCTTAGTCTAGGAACTCTGTACCATCTGTATTATTTGTATGATCTAGTTAGTCCTGGAGTGTGAGAATCTTGGAGCTCACACTCAAGCTTAGACATTGTTGATTATCTGTTATGAGTTTCTGCATTCCTGACCATTCTCCTGATCTCTGATTTTGTACCTTGTATTTCTGATTCTCTGTTGCCGATACCTGGCTAGTCTCTGGATTCTGTATCTGCCTACTGTCTCTGTACTTTATCTGTCCGTGTGTTTACGACCTGGCTTGTCCGACCTCGAGAACTATCTCCACGGTTAGGAGATAGTTCACAGATCTGTCAGTGACACTCCTCCACTGGTGTCAGACCCTCTCTGTGTTACACCGATCGTTACAGAACGCCAGACCCAAAAATGCAAATGGACGCACACACTGACCGTCTGGGCGCACTTACCACTTCGGTGGACTCCATCAATCAAGTGCTGGGTAATCACAAAGCTATGATTGATGCTTTGTCCGGTTCTCTGCGTACCCTTCAGACGGCAGTGGATTAAGTGCGATCCCCTCCTAGCACAGACATACGTATGTCTGTACCTGAAAAATTTTCTGGTCACAGATCTGACTTTCGAAATTTTAGGAGTAGAGTGTTGTCATATTTTGAGTTAAGACCTAGATCTTCAGGAACCATGACCCAAAGGGTCACATTTATTAAAACTCTGTTATCGGGCGATTCCCAGACCTGGGCATACAGTCTGCCCGTCGGAGATGCAGCTTTAAACTCTGTAGATGATTTTTTTAAGGCCATGGCAATAATTTACGATGATCCAGACATTGCCTCGACTTCTGAGCGGAAGCTCAAGTTACTGCGTTAAGGCAAGGGTCCGGTCGAGGATTATGCGGCAGAATTTATGAGCTGGTCAGTTTCAGCCAGGTGGGACACCTATGCCCTCTTAGACTGTTTCCTATCAGGGTTATCAGATGAGGTTTCAGATTTAATGTTAAGTCTGCCCGAACCTAAAACTGTCGATGAGGCCATTTCATCGGCAATCAGAATTGATCGTAGGTTACGATATCAAAAGCAGACCAGGGGCAGAGACAATGTTAAAATGTTGACCTATGCTACACCCCCGGTTACTCCATCTCCGCCCGCTTCTCCTCCCTCCGAGCCAATGCAGATTGGTCGGTCAAAACTGTCTCGGATGGAGCGGAGACGCAGGATTTCTGAGCATTTGTGTCTTTATTGTGCTGAGGGGGGACATAGAGTACAAAATTGCCCTAAAAAGTCGGGAAACGCCATTGCCTGGGAGCTATTGGGGGTGATACCCTAGGCGTGCAGTTTTCACCCCTAGAGGATAAGCGGTTACTCCTTCCTTGTATGATTACATGGGAGGATAAATCAGAGGTCTCTGAGGCCTTCATTGACTCAGGCTCAGCGGCTAATTTTATTGATTACGAATTTGCTAAAAAATTGGGTATTCCATTTACCCCGGTAAAACCACCTATACAGGTTACAGCAGTGAATGATTACCCACTACAGCGTAACCATCCTCTGTCTCAGACACCAGAGGTGGAAGTCACTATAGGGGTGCTGCATAAGGAAAGATTGCAGTTTTTTGTGTTGCGCATGACAACCTCCACAGTCATCCTTGGCATGCCGTGGTTGCACCTTCACTCTCCTCAGATAAACTGGGCTACCGGTCAGCTAGCCAGCTAGTCAGCCCACTGTTTTCGTCATTGTTTAGCGAAGGTGACCTTAGGCCAAACCAGGATTCATGTGGAGGGTGTTCCGGAACAATATGCGGAGTTTTCGGACGTGTTTTGTCCCAAAGCTGCCGATAAATTACCTCCACATCGCCCTTTTGATTGCCCGATTGATCTCCGTTCAGGTTGTATGCCCCCTAGAGGTCATCTCTGCAATCTGTCAGGGCCAGAAAAGGTGGCCATGCAAGAGTATATCCGTGAAAACTTAGCTAAAGGGTTCATCCGTCCTTCTCGGTCACCTGCCGGAGCGGGGTTTTCTTTTGTGAAGAAAAAGGACGGAGGCCTTCGGCCATGCATTGATTACCGGGGACTGAATAAAATTACGGTCAAAAATCGTTATCCTTTACCTTTGATAGACGATTTATTCACTCAAGTCACCAAGGCTAAGATTTTTTCAAAATTGGATTTACGCTGTGCATACAACCTGGTGCGGATCAGGGAGGGCGATGAATGGAAGATGGCCTTTAACACACCCGACGGGCATTACGAGTATCTGGTGATGCTCTTCGGGTTGTGTAACGCCCCGGCCGTCTTCCAGGAACTCATTAATGAAGTTTTCAGAGAGGTGTTGGGTAAATTTGTCTAAGTTTACCTGGATGACATATTGATCTTCTCAGACAACCTCTCTGAGCACAGGGCTCATGTCAGATTCGTGTTACACAAGCTCAGACAAAACAGACTTTATGCTAAATTGGAGAAATGCATTTTTGAGGTAACATTTGTTGCTTTTCTGGGATACATAATTTCCACCTCAGGCCTTTCTATGGATCCCGCCAAAGTCTCTGCTGTTTTGGAATGGCCCCAACCAGTAGGTCTCAAGTCTCTTCAGAGATTTCTCGGGTTTGCAAATTACTATAGAAGGTTCATAAAGGGGTACTCCACTGTCATTGCACCCCTCACCAGTCTCACTAAAAAAGGGGCAGATACCAACCATTGGTCCCCCGAAGCTCTGACCGCTTTCTCCACTCTGAAAGAACTGTTTTGCTCTGCACCCATATTGAGACACGTGGACACCTCCTATCCATTCATTGTAGAGGTTGACGCCTCAGAAGTTGGGGCAGGGGCGGTGCTGTCTCAACGCTCTGGGCTGCAGGGAAGGTTACACCTGTGTGCCTATTTCTCTTGGAGGTTTTCACCAGCAGAGAAAAACTACGATATAGGTAACAGGGAGCTTCTAGCCATTAAGTTGGCCTTTGAGGAATGGCGTCATTGGCTAGAAGGAGCAGAACATACGATTACAGTCTACATGGATCACAAAAATTTGGAATACATTGAGGGGGCTAAGAGATTGAGTCCCCGTCAGGCTTGGTGGTCACTGTTTTTCTCGAGGTTTAGATTTGTAATTACGTATACTCCTGGTAGTAAAAACATTAAGGCAGATGCTTTGTCCAGATGTTTTGAGCCAGAGACAGCACAGCCCTCAGAACCTGAACCCATTGTGCCACAGAAAGTAGTACTGGGAGCCACGGAGACTTGGGAAGACTGGACGGAGACCTTAGGTCCCTTCCAGCAGGATGTCCCTGAAGGAAAGCCTGAAGGGGTTATGTTTGTGCCACTGCCCTTTCGTCTCCAGGTGTTACAGAGGTTTCATTCACACAAGAATGCTGCAGAGGCGTCCAGAACACAGGACTTGATTGGTAGATGTGCTTGGTGGCCTTCTTTGGCAACAGACTGCAAGGAGTATGTCGGAGAGTGTGCAGTGTGTGCTAAAAGTAAACCCTCCCGTTTGGCACCTGTGGGAACGTTGCAGCCTTTGCCCACCCCGAGTTAACCATGGACCCATCTGTCCATGGATTTTGTAGGTGAGCTTCCTAGGTCTGAAGGCATGTTGGTCACTTGGGTGGTAGTCGACTGTTTCAGCAAAATGGCCCATTTTGTGCCCTTGAAGGGACTCCCCTCGGCCCAGGAGTTGGCCGATCTTTTTATCACTCATGTTTTCCAACTTCATGGCATTCCGGAAAACATCGTGTCGGATCGGGGAGTCCAATTTGTCTCTAGATTTTGGAGGGCATTTTGCCATCAAACGGGCATGGAACTGTCATTCTCGTCAGGCTACCACCCACAGACCAATGGTCAGACGGAGAGGGTTAATCAGTCTTTGGAGCAATTTTTGAGGTGTTATGTTGCTGAAGCGCAAACTGATTGGGTCAAGTTCTTGCCGTATGCAGAATTTGCGCACAATAATCTGAAAAGCACTTCCTCTGGGTTCTCTCCGTTTTAGGTGGTAACTGGAAAGTTGCCCAAGTTTTCCCCATTGCCAGTAGCTTCCACTCCGTTTCCAGCTCTGGAGGCTTGGCAAAAGTCGTTCAAAAACATTTGGGGGATCGTGAAAAGCAACTTGGAAAAGGCTTTTCAAAGTCAGAAAGGTCAAGCTGACAAGAAACAATCCTTAGAGTGGAAGTTCCGACCAGATCTGGTCTGGGTCTCCAGTCGTCATTTGACCCTGAAACAACCCTCGGCCAAGTTAGGTCCCAGGTTTGTGGGCCCTTTTTCTGTGACCAGGAAGATCAACAATGTTACTTATGCCGTCGATCTTCCTGCTAGCATGCGTGGTGTCAGATCTTTCCATGTATCCCTGCTTAAGCCAGCAGTCCATGTGGGTACCAATCCTCTTCCTCCTGTGATGGTGGACGACCAACCTGAGTATGAGGTAGAGAAAATTTTAGATTCACATGTAGTGCAGAATTCACTACAATATCTGGTTCACTGGAGGGGGTATGGTATAGAGGAGAGAACATGGGTACCTGAGTGTCGCATGCATGCGGACAAATTGAGAAGAGAGTTCCACACTCGATATCCTGAGAAACCTGGTAGGAGTTGTCCGGAGTACACTCCTCGGGTGGGGGGGGGTACTGTGAGAAAAAGGCAGAAAAGCCGCCGCCAATACTCAGAGTGAGGCGGCTGATTCCGCGTTTGACATGGCAGTTGGGGCGCAGTCGGAGCGCGGAGAAACTGCCGCATGCTCTAACTACAGGGCGGCGGATTCCGCGTCCAATGCGGCTAGTTGCTCGCATAGGCCTGCTTCTCTCAGAAAGGCGGAATGCGGAGAAAACGCCGCACGCTCAGACAGCGTGGTGGCGGATTTCGCATCCAATACAGTAGCAACATTACAACACATGACTGGTGTGGCTGGTACTGATAGTCCACACTGGTTTAGGAGGACGCGCGCACACAGAGAGGCAGGGCCTTTATAGCAGTCAGAGGAGGGTCAGCTGACCAGGCCGGTCAGCTGACAATTGCAGCAACTTTCATTGGTCCAGCACTTAGGGGAGGCGCTGGAGAGCGCTGGTGTATATATACTGGGTGCTGGTCATTTCTCGGGTGTCTGGCGTTGCGATCACTACGTGGTAGCACTCAGACCTTGTCAGTATCTGTGTTTATTAGTCAGTTTCCAAAGGTGTTGATGATCACAGAACTCACACCTTAGCCTAGGAATTCTGTTACTATCTGTATTGTTATCTAGACTAGTTTCCAAGGTGTTGACGGCTACGGATCTCACACGTCTAGGAACTCTGTACCATCTGTATTATTTGTATGATCTAGTTAGTCCTGGAGTGTGAGAATCTTGGAGCTCACACTCAAGCTTAGACATTGTTGATTATCTGTTATGAGTTTCTGCATTCCTGACCATTCTCCTGATCTCTGATTTTGTACCTTGTATTTCTGATTCTCTGTTGCCGATACCTGGCTAGTCTCTGGATTCTGTATCTGCCTACTGTCTCTGTACTTTATCTGTCCGTGTGTTTACGTCCTGGCTTGTCCGACCTCGAGAACTATCTCCACGGTTAGGAGTTAGTTCACAGATCTGTCAGTGACACTCCTCCACTGGTGTCACTCACGTTCTGTCCTTCCCACTGTCTCAGCCTGGCTCCGCCCCTTGGGGAGCAGCAGGCTCGTGGAAGGAAGCTAACCCATCACAGTAGATCCTACTGTCTTGCTCCCATTCCCTGGGTGCTTTCCTCAAAGTATTACTGTTGAACCAAACACTCATCTCTGGTGTCCAGAGGTTAGTAGATATATCTGATTATCGGTGATACTGCAGATCATCAATAATCGGGTATATTCTGCATTCTCGGTGATACTGCAAATCACCGATAATCAGACCCTCTCTGTGTTACACCGATCGTTACACTTAGTCTCTAGTTCTCTTTAAGCAAACTTGAACTGAAAATTAAAGAGAACCCGAGGTGGGTTTAACAAATCATATTAGGACACAGAAGCAAGTTGTCCTCTGTGTCATTTCATTTCACCTCTAGCCCCCCTCCCCCCAGGCTCTGCTGTCCCCCAATAACAAAAGCACCAGGCTAGGGACACGCAGATTGTAGTTATCCTATTATTTACCTTATTGCTGCCACTCCCCCTTCTGTATAGCGTGGCTCCCAGCCTCTGTCCCTTCCCTGTAAGTCGATTGGAGGAAGCTTACAGAGGCAGAGAGGGAAGGGACACAGGCGGGGAGCCGTGCTATAAAAGAGGCGGGGGAGCAGCAGTGAGTGACAGCATGAGGTAAATAGCAGGCTAGTGACAATCAGCGTGTCGCTAGCCTGGCGCTTTTGTTATTGGGGACAGCAGAGCCCGGGAGGTGGGGTAGGGTGGGGGGGGGCTGGAGGAGCAATAAAAGGACACAGTGTCCGAATATAATTTGTCAAACCCACCTTGGGTTCTCCAAGTCTAAATAAAAATACACGTCATACTTCTCTCCCATGTAGCCTGCTCATCAGTCTCTTTCTCCTCTCCTGCGTCCTGTTTGTGCACTGCGATCGAAGGATCTCTGTCCTCCATCTTAAAAAATAGCGATGACCTTGTAAAAGCTTCCAGGTCAGCACACTGTTAAAACTAATATCGGCCTACTTGAGCCATAGGGAAAACGGACATTACCTTGCACATGAGTTGTCCTTTCAGCAGGGCTGGATTTACCATAAGGCATGTGCCTACAGGCGTCTGATGATGGAAAGGCGGCTCATTCCCCTCCCTGAGCATGACCTTACCTATGCAGAGTCCTGAGCAGAGTGTAAATCAAAGTTTACTCACCCAGCTCTTGGCACTCCACTGACTAGATCTCCTTTCATTCAGGGGCGCCTCTAGCTACTCAATTCTGAGGGTACCTCTGGCTACAGGGACACCTACCTACCTGTAGTTACCTATGACTGGCAAGGGAAGTAAGGGAGAAGTGACAGCTGGGGTGGCCAGCACACTTGTGGTGCAGTTTGGTGGGGGTTTGTAGGTTTATGGAGGGTGAAGTCTAGGGTGCCAGGACATCTGTGCCTATAAGCTCTTGTGATGTAAATTCGGGCCTGCCTTTCAGTTATAACTGACAGCCACTGAAATATTTCAGTTCTGACAAAATCTTGTCACAACTGGAAGGGATCACTGTAAGAAGAAACCGGTGAGCTTCTGAGAGGAACGGACAGCGAGGTAAGAATGTAATATTCATTTGCAGCTACATCATGTGTTTATTTTAAATAAGTTTACTTGGGTCAAGTTCACTTTAATCAAAATCTGCCTGGGGTCTGGGAGCCCCCTAAGTGGTATGCTAAGCAGCCATGACTACGGACACATGAACAAAACATCTAGATTTCAAAATGTACATTTCACGACCAAGGACATCATAATGGAGTTGGTCAATCCTTTGTTGCCACTGTAGATACAGTTAAAGGACAATTGAAGTAAGAAGACTATGGAGGCTGCCATATTTATTTCATTTTAAACAATCCCAGCTGCCTGGCAGTCCTGCTGCTCTATTTGGCTATAGTGGTGTCTGAATAACACCAGAAACAAGCATGCAGCTAATCTTGTCAGATCTGACAACGTCAGAAACTCCTGGTCTGCTGCATGCTTGTCCAGGGCCTGTGGCTTGTCCAGGGTCTGTGGTGTTCGAGGCAGAGGATCAGCAGGGCTGCCAGGTAACTAGTATTGCTTAAAAAATTTAAGATAAAATATAGCAGCCTCCATATCCTCACATTTTAGTTGTCCATTAAGCAGTGCACAGTAATACTAACTTGGAAAAAAAGTGTAGATCCCCATGTGGTCCTTCCACACACTTCTCTTTATTGACATGTTTTTGTATTCTTCCAGTTATATGTGAAGTCTTGCCATCTCAAAGTTTAGCTTTTCTAAAAAAATCATTCACAGCATTCAGCAATCAATAATTTGCTCATGTACTGTAACACACACACACACACACACACACACACACACACACACACACACACACACACACACAGGGCCGGCCCGCTCATGAGGCGGGGTGAAACTTTTGCCTCAGGCGGCAAACTTCTAGGGGCGGCCGAGCCGGAGGGGTAGCGGGCAGGACAGGGGTATTGGGCCTAGCGGTGGGGAGGGGGGTTCAGACCCTCCCCTCCCTCGCCTGGGTCCCCCGATCTGCGCTTCCCTCCAGCTGTAAATAGGAAGCAGACGAAGCCCGATAGTAAGAGGCACGGGCGGGGAGGACTCACTTTTTCCGCATTCTAGCGTGCGCTCCACTAACGTCACTTCCTGCATCGCCGCCCACTGTATTGTAAGTGGACGGCGATGCAGGAAGTGACGTCAGTGGAGCGCACGCTAGAACGCGGAAAAAGTGAGTCCTCCCCGCCCGTGCCTCTTACTATCGGGCTTCGTCTGCTTCCTATTTACAGCTGGAGGGGAGCGCAGATCGGGGGACCCAGGCGAGGGAGGGGGGGGGTCCGACCCCCATCCCCACCGCTAGGCCCAATACCCCTGTCCTGCCCGCTACCCCTCCGGCTCGGCGGCCCCCCATGAGGGGGGGGGGGCTGGTGGAGTCAGGGGTGGCAGCAATTTTTTTCTAAATTTGCCTCAGGCGGCAAAAAGTCTAGGGACAGCCCTGCACACACACATATACATGTACATATACATTATACATATATATATATATATATATATATATATATATATATATATATATATATATATATATATATATATATATATATATATATATATATATATATATATATATATATATATATATATATTTATATATTAGACTAAGTGCCTCAACCTTCAAACAAGAAGAAGAAGTACTTTGCATGAGAAAATTTATGCGTGCTCAAACACCAAGTTTAAGGCCTCTTTTCCACGGACTGTTGAGCTGTGTGCTCAGCAAGCAGTTACCAGGCAGCAGCGAGCAGATACCAGGCAGCAGCGAGCAGTTGCCAGGCAGCAGCGAGCAGTTGCCAGGCAGCAGCAAGCAGTTGCCAGGCAGCAGCAAGCAGTTGCCAGGCAGCAGCAAGCAGTTGCCAGGCAGCAGCAAGCAGTTGCCAGGCAGCAGCAAGCAGTTGCCAGGCAGCAGCAAGCAGTTGCCAGGCAGCAGCAAGCAGTTGCCAGGCAGCAGCAAGCAGTTGCCAGGCAGCAGCAAGCAGTTGCCAGGCAGCAGCAAGCAGTTGCCAGGCAGCAGCAAGCAGTTGCCAGGCAGCAGCAAGCAGTTGCCAGGCAGCAGCAAGCAGTTGCCAGGCAGCAGCAAGCAGTTGCCAGGCAGCAGCAAGCAGTTGCCAGGCAGCAGCAAGCAGTTGCCAGGCAGCAGCAAGCAGTTACCAGGCAGCAGCAAGCAGTTACCAGGCAGCAGCAAGCAGTTACCAGGCAGCAGCGAGCAGTTACCAGGCAGCAGCGAGCAGTTACCAGGCAGCAGCGAGCAGTTACCAGGCAGCAGCGAGCAGTTACCAGGCAGCAGCGAGCAGTTACCAGGCAGC
The DNA here is from genome assembly GCF_040937935.1 of Hyperolius riggenbachi. Lineage (NCBI taxonomy): Eukaryota > Metazoa > Chordata > Amphibia > Anura > Hyperoliidae > Hyperolius > Hyperolius riggenbachi. Next base: position 123,030,991 of record NC_090648.1, on the reverse strand, counting down.
AGCGAGCAGTTACCAGGCAGCAGCGAGCAGTTACCAGGCAGCAGCGAGCAGTTACCAGGCAGCAGCGAGCAGTTACCAGGCAGCAGCGAGCAGTTACCAGGCAGCAGCGAGCAGTTACCAGGCAGCAGCGAGCAGTTACCAGGCAGCAGCGAGCAGTTACCAGGCAGCAGCGAGCAGTTACCAGGCAGCAGCGAGCAGTTACCAGGCAGCAGCGAGCAGTTACCAGGCAGCAGCGAGCAGTTACCAGGCAGCAGCGAGCAGTTACCAGGCAGCAGCGAGCAGTTACCAGGCAGCAGCGAGCAGTTACCAGGCAGCAGCGAGCAGTTACCAGGCAGCAGCGAGCAGTTACCAGGCAGCAGCGAGCAGTTACCAGGCAGCAGCGAGCAGTTACCAGGCAGCAGCGAGCAGTTACCAGGCAGCAGCGAGCAGTTACCAGGCAGCAGCGAGCAGTTACCAGGCAGCAGCGAGCAGTTACCAGGCAGCAGCGAGCAGTTACCAGGCAGCAGCGAGCAGATACCAGGCAGCAGCGAGCAGTTGTGAGAGTTTGAGAGCCATTTCACTGTCTATTCACAGTCCATGGAAAAGAGGCCTTACCCTAGCAAGTCTGACATTGCAAATCTGGGCTAATTGGCTATTCATGAGGCAATGCTCATGCAAATGCATGCACAAACCAATACCACAAAGCAGTCACCCTGCTACATGCTACATTAGCACTATCCGGCTTAGTGCACACCAGAGCGGTTTGGCAGCGTTTTGCGATCCACTTGCGGCTGCGGATACGCTTGGGTAATGTATTTCAATGGGCTGGTGCACACCAGAGCGGGAGGCGTTTTGCTAAAACGCATACTCCCGAGGTGAGGCATTTTTTGGATTGCGGAGGCGTTTCTGCCTCCAATGTAAAGTATAGGAAAAACGCAAACCGCTCTGAAAAACGGCAGTTCAGAGCGGTTTTGCAGGCGTTTTTGTTACAGAAGCTGTTCAGTAACAGCTTTACTGTAACAATATATGAAATCTACTACACCAAAAACGCTTTACAAAACCGCAAAATGCTAGGTGAAATGCTACAGAAAAATAAGAAAAAGCGTTTCAAAATCTGCTAGCATTTTGCGGATCTGCTAGCAGTTTTTGGTGTGCTCCAGGCCTCCAGGAGCGCCACGGGAAGGATTCCCAATGCCCCATTTTTATACAACTGGGGGGACCGCAGGGTCCCAGGCTCTCTCACTGCCTGGAAACCACAGCGGCACCCCGGAGGGGGAGGCTGGGTGGCGTGGACGACCCCCCCCCCCCCCCCCCAAGTGTGGCCAGCGCCGGGGAGAGCCGTCTGCACCCACCTCCCAATATTAAAAACAGGCACTTACCTTAACGTCCATTGCGTTCTGCTACATGCGCATTAATTTGGGGGCACCACATGAGAAAGGAGAGAAGCATGGGTCACCCAGAGCTTTAGAGCTCAGGGCTGGCTCACATACAGCACTCCAGAGGGGGGGGGGGGGAGGACAGGACAGGCGCACTCACTCCAGGGTTCACACCACCGGAGCAAGCCATCCACCACCTGGCTCCAAAGGATACAACTGCACAAAATGCTTTCCATGAGAAAATTAATGCGCATGTAGCAGAACCCAATGGACGTTAAGGTAAGTGGCTGTTTTTAATATTAGGAGGTGGGTGCGGACGGCTCTCCCCAGCGCTGGCCACGCTTGGGGGGGGGGGGGGGGGGGGGGGGGGGGTGTGGTGCTGTGGTTCCCAGGCAGCGAGAGAGAGCACTTTGCAGTATTGGTTTTTTGACCCTGCATAGTTTGTCATGCGAAAGCAAATGCATATTTGCATGAGCGTTGACTCATGAATAGCCAATTAGGCCAGATTTGGAAAGCCAGACTTGCTAGGGTTAAACTTGGTGTTTGAGCACGCAAAATTTTTCTCATGGAAAGCATTTTTTTCAGTTGTATCCTTTGGAGGCAGGTGGTGGATAGCTTGCTCTGGTGGTGTGAGCCCTGGAGTGAGTTGTCTGCGCCTGTCCTCCCCCCACCCCGGAGTGTTGTATGTGAGCCATCCCTGAGCTCTAAAGCTCGGGGTGACCCATGCTTCACTCCTTTCTCATGTGGTGCCCCCAAGTTAATGTGCATGTTGCAGAACGCAATGGACGTTAAGGTAAGTGCCTGTTTTTAATATTGGGAGGTGGGTGCGGATGGCTCTCCCCGGCGCTGACCACACTTGGGGGGGGGGGGGGGGTGCAGCTGCGCCACCCAGCCTCCCCCTCCGAGGTGCCGCTGTGGTTCCCAGGCAGTAAGAGAGCCTGGGACCCCGCAGTCCCCCGGTTGTATGGGGGCATTCGGAATCCTCCCCGTGGCGCTCCTGGATAGTGCTAATGTAGCATGAACTAATACCCGCAGGGCGATCGCTTTGCGGTATTGGTTTTTGGACCCTGCATAGTTTGGCATGCGAAAGCAAATGCATATTTGCATGAGCATTGCCTCATGAATAGCCAATTAGGCCGGATTTGCAAAGCCAGACTTGCTAGGGTTAAACTTGGTGTTTGAGCACGCATACATTTTCTCATGGAAAGCCTACTTCTTCTTGCTTCAAGGTTGAGGCACGTACTCTATTAGATAGATAGATGCGGCGTATGCTACGACGCGGGTTGGCTAGTATATATATATATATATATATATATATATATATATATATATATATATATATATATATATCATTATTGTTGAGTATTTTCTTTTGTCGTTGCTGCCGACAAGGTATGCCTTATATTAGCAAATATAGTAAGCAAATAGAGGCAACAAGTGGTACAGTGAACACCTAGGGCATGTACATTACCACTGGAACCTGCTTCGTTATGGTGGATGGGTTAGTAGTTAGTAGAGTATCAGACAGGCAGTAGTAATGGATGTGCCGCTCCACCAATTTAGAAGCAAGGCGAGAAGAAATTAGACTGGACAGTAGTTAGAAATGTGTAGTGTTCTGCTTCTCATAGTCAAAACTTAGCTCTCCATGCAAAGGATCTTTGAAATGCAGCGGGTAAAACTCATATGTTTAATTTATTTACATGAGTGGAATTTGCGTGGGCCTTTATTGTAAAGCTGTCTTTTGCCCATAGTAGCTATGTCACTCACTATAACCTCAAATATATAGGCAGTCCCCTACTTACAAATAGATTACGTTCCAGGAGCCCAAGTTGAGTTTGTTTGTAAGTTTAGTTACATTATACATGAAATGTGGATAAATTACTTCATTTTGTACAACTCTAGATTTGGACAAATAGCATAAACAATGTTTTTTTATTTCCCCTCCCTAGGGACAGTAGTTGGGCATTTATTAAAAAATGCAGATTCCCACCAAACCAATGGCTTCTAAAACCATGCAAGCACCCTGCAGGTGTCGGAGATAGTCTCCCTTCCACCCACAACTGTAAAGTCACCCTGTCTTGGTGTTCAAAGACAGGCTCTGCCCCAACTCCACGCCTACCAAAAGCTGCTACTAAGCAGGGTGTTCACATTGCAACTCCACCTCCTTCCAGGAAAAGACTTCTAGATTTTAATATTCATTTTGTATGTACACAGTAGTGTAAGACCAATATTTTGGGAAAGCAAACTAACTTATCTGTATACTTTTGGAGTGTGGGAGGAAAACTGAGTGCCTGGAGGAAACACTCAAAGAATAGTTAAACAAAACACCATAGATTTAATGAAAAAATAAATGACAAACGTACAGAGTTTAAAAATACATTTTACAAATATCCCCCAATGTGATCTTTCTCTGTTTTCCAAGGTCTTCATCTGTATCTTTGTCTAAAACTATGTTTTTCCTGATTAAAGAATAGTTCCTGACAACAACTGACAAAAATACATCAACAACTGACAGTTGTATATCATATATACTGTATGAATAGGTCATCTCTCACCCCCCCCCCCTTCCTCATACTGAGCACCACCCTCAATCCTGTCTTGTTTGCTAGTCCCATTATACACTACAAATAATCACACATCATACAGTTTGGAATTATTCTGTCATTTATTCCAGTGCAAAATACAGGTGGCGCTTAGGCCACACCCACAGCTTACATGAAAACCTCTGCATAGTACCTGATAGGATGGCTGTGGATCATGGCTTAGATGGAGGCTCAGACAAGACATCAATAGCTTAAAACATATCACAAACTATTACTAAAAGTATAACCAGAACATAACAGGTCAATTCAAAATATACTGAGAACACAGTTACATAGGAAAAATCCAGAGACAGGATTTGTGCAATTTAGTTACAAGAGAGATGAAGGCTGGCCAGGCATGCAAGCTCTGGTGGTCCAGAACTGACTCATCAGGCCTTTGCATAATCCCCTGTTCACTCAACATACACATTTACTGCACACATCAGGCAATCCCCCATCAATGGTATCCATGCCTACAACACTATACAGCATCGGAATACTACATCCCAGGTGTATTAAAGAGGAGAGAATAGTCTTTTTAAAGAGAACCACCAGTCAGACTTTTGCAAGAATCAGGGTTTAAAGCGTAACTGAGTGGGCTTACAGATTTGCATTTGCTATAGTCTTTCTCTTAAACTAGGCATACACGTATGAAATGGTCTGGCCAATTCAATCACTTTCATCTAATCTGCTGGAAATCTTTTGGCCCAACATTACCAATTGAGTGACCAGACATGTTGGGAATTCTCCATGTGAGTGGAGATCAATGGCTGCATCATTTGCACTGCATGGAGGGGTATAATACTGCGTACACGGATTGTCGCTGCCCGTCATTTTGGCGCAGGGTGAGCCGCATGACGACTCGCTCTGTTGCTGCACAAATTTTGGGTGACGTTAAATTACTATTCCCCCTCTGAGTCGTAGCAACTCAGAGGGAGAAGTAATTTGTGGTCCGAATTACACTGCTGCATGGCCATAGACATAACATTAGATCTATGGCGGTGCCCAGGTCAGGCGCAGTGTTCACCGAAATTACCCACTTTGTACAACACTAGTAGTTCAACTTATGCTTAAGACAGTGTGCAGTGTAATTAAATGAACAGAAGGACCTTGTGCACTCCCTGATCTCGTGCTGACTATAGAATCCATCTTCTATCTCCTGTTTGCTTACAGCATGAACTAGGAAAGCCCTGTGCATGTCTACACTACTTATTTATTTATACAGATATTATTTCAAACTGTTTTGGTCTTACTGGTAAGCTGGTAATAGGGAAGCCATGGTGGGGTACAGACTACAAGGGGTACCTGGTCTTTGTTGATGGATGCATGAATATGCAGCTGGCCAATACAGAAGAATATGTCGATTGGTACATTATCAACACTTCTCGGACAAGTTCTGACCAGTTGAACAAATGTGTTATATTTCATTGTGTCTTGACATCGCTCTATATGCCTTGTCATTTCTTCTATCTATCTCCTACTGGATGTGCTTTATATTTCTAATGCACAAAATTCAGTACAGTGTCATGAAAACCATTTGCACCATATAAAATCTATAAAAATAATAAAATTCAAGATCTAGCATATCTATCTATCTATCTATCTATCTATCTATCTATCTATCTATCTATCTATCTATCTATCTATCTATCCTATTAGGAGCCAAAATTGTCATTCTCCTCTGGAAATACCAAAATTCAGCAATCATGTGACTGCAGACCTGTACACACACAGGGACTTTTTGTAACATAAGCTGAGTTTTTCCTGCATTTGTAGTAAAAGTTCTTCCTATATATATATATATATATATATATATATATATATATATATATATATATATATATATATATATATATATATATATATATATATATATATATATATATATATATATATGTGTGTGCATGACTGTGGCTGCACTACTGCTAGCCTGCTGACCTTTCTGCAACCCTAGCTACAGCCCAGCAAGACGTACATTAGGGGTGCAACTTTTTAAAAGTCCGGGAGTCTTTTAGCAGCACAAGATCAGGCCATAAGAGCAGCTATTCTAGCTAATGGGGGTGTCTGAACTGTTTTTGAGAATGACCGCCGATCTGAGAGTCAAACCAAGCAAAGGTAAGCAAATGGGCAAGTCTTTAATGACCAATAACCCTTCATAATAATAATAAATATTTAAGAATTAATATCCACATACATGCACAAGTCCACTTAAGGCTGAAGTCTCCCACCCACATATGCAAAAACAAGTAAGCATGAGAAGGCTCATAACTCAGTAATACAGCAATCATGTACAATTCAATAAAATCATCAAGCAGAGAGCAAGTTATCAAACAAAATACAGCAAAATGATGCAATAATATGGCACTTTAAAGTGCTCCAAATCCAACTCCATCAAGTGAACCTCTCCCTCTCTCTGTGTGTTTCTGTCTCAATATATCTCCTCTTAAATGCATTTATATTGTGTTCATCTGAAGCACAATTATTCACATACCTTTATTTTGTCTCTGAAGTGTTATTCTTCAGATAATGCCACTTCCTGTCTGTACATTGACAGCAAGTCTCCAGGCAGGAAGTGAAACGGTCTAATGCTGGGAATACACAATACGTTTTTTGGCAGAAAATTTCTGGAAGGTCCGATCTGATTTTGATTGTTTTTCTGATCGATTTTCTCATAGAAGTAAATGGAAGTCGATTGGAAAAATGAATCGGCCAGTAAATCTGCCAAAAAAACCTCACAGTGTATTCCCAGCATAAGGAATGTGACATCAGAGACAACGCCAAGGAAAGTGTGTGACCATTAGAAATGGTCAACAAGATGCTAAGTATTCTGGCTCACATGAAAATTAGATTCAGCTTGGAACTGGGCCAATCCAGCGCCATGGAATTTGTTGGCACTTTATAAATCAATAATAATAACAATATTAATTTGATTGGGTGGAATTTGCATGAAAGCAAGGCATTAATAGCATGTCACTGACCATCTCTACTAACTGTGCTCTAGATGAGAGCATACAAATACTTTTTATCTAAAGAAAACCTGTGAAAAAAAAAAAAAAAAAAAAGGGCGACAAGCCAATACTCGCCTCAGTAGAGGGAAGCCTCTGGATCCTCCAGAGGCTTGCCCAGTCTCCATCCACCTCACAGATTCCAGCACTGGGACCCCCAAAGCTTGTCGGCCGCCCTCCCATATGAGAGCGGGCCAGCCGCACTGCGCAGGTTCAGAATGGTTCGCGTCTGTGCAGTAGAATGGAGCTGCTGGTCCGGCTTGGTGGTAAATGCAGAGTCCGTTCAGCTAATGTGCTAGCGCAAGACGTGTGCCTGCGCAGTGTGGCCAAGCTCCATTGTCAAGCCCTTGTCAATGGGCTTGTGGGGGTCTCAGCGCTGGAACAGGCCAGTGGAGAAGAAAGATAATGGGAATCTCTGGAGTATCCCTCTACCTAGGCAAGTACCCATTTGTGGCATTTTTCTCACTACAGGTTTCCTTTAAAAAGAGATCTAGAGTTCAGGCACACTCAGCAAATGAGTCCTTATGTGCAGTGTGCAGATACTGGTGTTGTCACTGCATCAGTAATCCCCTGTGTGGCTCATTTCTCTCACAAGCTTCTAGGAAGCCGAGATGATCAGCTTATTCTACAGAAATTCTCTCCAAGGAGAACACTTGAACAAATATGTGATCAATTTGATCCGAAGACTGATCGGAGTCTTTGGACCGATAAAAATGCATAAGTGATGATCACAAGCAGCCAAAGATAAACATAGATCACTTTATCATAAGGCATCTATGAGTTCGGCTTGAGAAGATGGTCTATAGAATAAGTTATTCATCTCTAGAATGACATATTGGTGTGGCTTGGAAAATAAAGGTCATCACAAAGTGATAGTAAGTGCTCTAATGTGAAGGAAAAAGGTTTGCTTTGTTTTTCATAAGAAAAAAATAGGAACTAAAAAAATATATAGGGGGTCAACTAATGCATCAAAAAACACAAAAGACTAGAGGCATAAATGAATGTGAAAAAGCTGAACAATTACATGAAGCCCCTTAAACGGTTCTCGATTTTATTCTAGCTCAGGCCAGCCTTAAATATTTGCACATATATTGGTCCTTCCTTAGCAGCATCTGACACATTGTATAGAATACAGCTCTGTAAACAAAAAATAATTCAAACTAAATTGCAAAGGCTTAAAAATAGTACCAAATACAGATTTAAAAACGGTGTTGAAAGAAAGCAACAACATATATATCTAAATGAATTAAACATTAGGTAGTTTGGGTGATATCACCTCTGAACCATTAACCTGGTGTAAGAACCAAGTAACAAGGCTAAAACACCATCTTCCTGACTAATCTGTTGCTATGAAGTACAGCTGAAAATACAAGAGGTTAATAATGTCCCATCTCCTGTATCACAAATGGTAGGTGCACAATTCCTAAACAATTCATGACCTGCACATTCTAATAGCCAATAAACAAAGGACACACTCAAAATGCTTTGTAAACTTGCATTTTACATAGGGTTTATACACAAAACCTATTTGTACTGAAACAGGTTGTGTATTTAACACTATGAAGGCGCAACTTTAAAAACGAAATTTATAGTGCCTCCTTACGTTTGTTCAGACTCTTCACGAATAGTTTTAGGACTTTATACACTAATCCTCCCCCTACCGATTGAGCAGCAGAGAGGCAAAAAATGTGATTGTAAAATAAAGTTTTGCAGCCTTTGATCTTAGTAGCCACATGCCTGTCACCAGGCTCCTCCCCTTCGTGCCTACAGAGCTAGCAAGATCCTGCTCTCTCCAGAAATCTGGAGGTCCAGACTACACCCACTCCCCATAAAGCTTTGTTGTAAGGAAGGGAGCCTAGAAGTTCAGGCCATTACCACTCCAATAGGACAATACAGGAATTTAAGTGACGCTGTGTCATCAACGTCAGACGCAGCATCGCTCTCCAGTCTGGGGTTCGGCCTGTTTGAGATGAGAAAGCAACAATGTTGCAAAAAGATATGTCCCTGTTTTATAAACATTTGCACTGCTGCACATGACTTCAAATGGATGACTATTGCACTAACTTAGCAATCATCACTATCATCTGATATAACTGACATGGGGAATGCAAACCTTTGCTATCAAATAGACATCCAGGCTAGGTTTACCCACAGGCTCTCAAACCGGAGTAACTTAGGGCCTCTTTGTCAACTACCGATTTATTAAATCTGAAAGGCCGCCATACATTACTCAATATTTTTAACACACTAGACATTCAAATTTAAACGAAAATGTATTAAAAATGAAGATCCCGTTCACCGATTTTCAATTACAACAGGAAAGGCCAGCTCTTATCCAATTGAGGGGGCAGGTTCACAAAAATGGCTTCATTAGCTTTGTGCTGCAGGGGCGATATCAATTTTGGATCACTGTGGCTCTAACAGTGACCAAATCTAATACTGAGTGGTGTAAAGTGGCAAGAAGGCAAACAATTATCTGAGGAACATATGATGGCCTCTAGATTTTATTTTTTTTTTAAATAAAAATAAGATTCTACCTGCTATAGGATTCAAATCATCACTGGCCCTTTTAAAAATAGGTTCTCATCAGAGGTGGGTGAATAGTCAATCTGGCAATTCTCACAGTCCCCACCTGGTAAAAACCACATGCATATGATGGCTACTGGTCTAAGAACTCTAAAAGATCAGTTTTACAAAGATGTAGAAACAAGGACCCGTCCAGAAAGATCTCCATCACAATGACTAACAATCGAACGTCTTCACTAGATGGATCAGAAATATCAATAGACTATACATGAACATTGGGATGACCGATAATATGCTAAGCTGGTTAAATATCTCTAGCTGTGCTTTTTTTTACCCAGCAGCTTCACCATCTTCAAGTGTTTGACAATTCCACCGTAAAGCTATCTGGCATTAGTGTATCAGTTGCCTTAAAAGAAAGACAAAGCAAAACATGTTGTGCTTATGTTTGCTGATTAGTTACCTTCTTCCTTCATTCCTAGACAGAATCTTCCAGATGAGATATTACCCAAGAGCGTGAGACAAGGGACTACCACTGTGGATCATATTCCATAGAAGTGGTGCGCTGTGCATAAGGACCATGAAGTAGAAGATGACCACTAAGTATACCAAAAATCTCCAGAGGAGGACAATTTGAGGGGACAACAAACCCGTGCAGTGTCTAAGGGGCTTATTTATGAAGAAATAACAACATGGTAGCTGATCAACTCTTCTGCTTTTTTTTCTTATTTATGTAGGCAAATCAAGATAATCAATTATGTATGGATGACTGTGGCTGGGACATCTTATTGTGAGTTGCATCAGCAATAGGAACAGATGTGGAAGGATATGTGTACTATGTGACGTGTTCTGTGATATGTGAAATAAGATTAATAATACCAAATTCCACAGATGAGTGCAGGCTGGAAAACCATGCATTAGATACATACTAAAAAATATTTGTGAAATCTTGTTTTCTGGTAGATCCTTCATAGGGTTAGAAGGAAACGGAGGCAAGTGATAACAGTGCTCTGGCTGAAAAGCCAGCTCATCTTGGCAAGGCCAGACTGTGGGTGACGTTTACTCTACTGGGGTCTTAAGGTGGCCACACTATACAATTTTCACATGACCACCATTAAGACAGCACTAAAGACGCAACAAGTTTCTGCCAATTAATATATACACACACACACACACACTTGAGCACATTTTGCATTATAGTTACATTCTCTCACCTGCAAGGCACAAAAAGGACATCATATAAACATGCAGACCTCCCAACCAATAATCTTTGTCCTCCCCATGCAAGTTCTAGTGCAGGATGAACTTGTGAGTACTTGCAGGTCACACTGTATTATTGCTCTATACCACCTTGGTCACTTTCAAGAACAAGCCGAGAAACAAACCTCAAAGCCGATCAGATAGGAAGAATTTGGACACCATTGCTGCTGGGCTTTTAAATATCAATGGAAAGTATGTTGCTGCTCTCAGCTCTGACAGTGCAACAGTGCCAGCTAGAGGCAAGGTTGAAAACTGCAGAAGGGAAAGAAAGAAGCTTATTTTAGATACAGTATCTATGAAGGAAACAGTCAAGCTAGATCTGCTGACATATAGCAGAGGAAACGCAGCCATGAGAAAAAAGGAACACAAACATTACACATACTCTACGGTTTTCTAAATAATTGAGGAACACTGTTCCTTAATCAATACCATGTTTATAGAGGCAGAAACCCATGGGGTTCCTTTCATTTACTAAAGGAATTCTGAATTCCTTTGACGCACAGAGAGACCATTCATGCAGTCCTCCGATATTATTTGCCAGGTTCAGCCAGAGCAAAAGCAATAAGGCACAAGGTGGTCCCAGTCACACCGCACCCAGTGAGGTACCACGAAAAATAAAAGTTTATAAGTTCCTTAAAGGAGTTGAATTTTCACTGGGCATAGGAAGTTCAGTTAGAAGCACAATTTTTTTGTTCATGGAAGATTTTTGTTGCGCTTAGGAATAATCCTCCTGTAGGTACGACGTTCTGAGATGTTCCGTTTCACTTTCGCCGACACAGGGGAGCTTTCCGGGTTGAGAGAAGGGCTTGAATAAGACCTCTTCAGTACAGAGGTCTCCTGAGCACCATCAGGTTCCACCAGACGAGATTCAAAATCCTCGAGGTTGTCGCAACCTTTCTCCAAACGTACAGCCAGAAGCTTCACATAGGTTTCGTACCTCAGTTTCTGCAGGGGAGTGAATCACATGCAACACAATTAGAAAGAACCTGGGATGTTATGAGCTGGAGTTTGGGCAGATCTAAAGCTCTGCTCTTGGGTCATTTCCTTATTGTATTTACAGCTAAATGACCACTATCGTGAAATATTGTACCATACTGTATGTGCACACATACTTATGAGAAGTACATTGTAATTTTTTCTCTCCTAGGTTGCAGTCGCTTACAGAAGCAATCTAACAGAACTTGGAATAGCCCATCTCCTCATGGGGGATTCTCAGCATCTCCTTTATTCTTTACAAAACACTCCTTTGAAAGTATCAATACAAAGATGCTGGCCAGCATGCCTACTAATTTGCACACTATTTTGGCAGTTGGCAACTGTTAATCAGCAAGTGCTTTAAAAATAAAGAAAGTCCAGAGAATCTCTTCATGAGGAGACGGACCAGTTTAAAAACTTGTCGGATTTTCACTGCCTAAAAGAAAAACCCAAACACCACAATTCTGTTATACGGAACATGAGAATCATGTGACTACTCAAGCCCAATGCCACCTGAAAGCCAGGTGTGCCAACCAGACACCATTATTCCCTGTGTTTGTGAGAAGGAGATGGGACCTTAACCTTAAAGGGATACTTAAGTCAAAAAAAAATAAAAAATAGATTTTTACTCACCTGGTGCATCCCTCAGCCCCCTGAAGCTGTATGGTGCCCTCGCAGCCTCGCTCCGATCCTCCTGTCACCGCCGGCGGCTACTTCTGGGTTCGGCGACAGGCTGGGAACACGAGTGATTCTTCGCATTCCCAGCCGCTATATCACCCTCTATGCTGCTATAGCTCGATTTCCCACATGTCCGATTTGGATTTCGATGGATCGTTAGGTTGATTCGCATGCAAAGTATGCCGAATCGACCTAACGATCCATCGAAATCCAAATCAGACATGTTGGAAATAAACGAATCGACGGGAATGGAGCGGGAAATCGAGTGCGCGAACGCACCGTGTGGATCCAACATAACGTTGCTACGGAAAGATTATAGCTGAGTCTGTCTTCTCTGGTGTCTTTTCAAGCCCAAGCCTGCCCCCTTGTGGCTCTGCTATAATAACTCAGCTATAATTATTCCCTGCAAAGCCAGACTGAATGCTCAGTCCTAATTCTTATCACAGCTGATAACAGACACTTTTAGCAGTGAAGATGAATCAGAGAGCAAGGTAAGTGTTTTCTCTAATGTTCTTACTGATATATGTGGTAAAATACACAAGGGTGCTTGGTCTCTGGTTCCCTTTAAGGACCAGAGACTGCTAGTAGCACAAAACGACGCTTACCGACTAATCGCGGCACATACCTTCCGCTCTTGCCGTTCACGCCGCAGGCCCCTCTCTCTGCCGTCGCTATGCCGGCAGAGCTCTGTGAGGCGGTCAGGAGCCAATTTGATTGGCTCCTGACCCTGTCCATCAATGTAAGCCAATGAGATTGGCTCACAGTGATCACGGGGTCAGGAGCTAGTGAAATCAGCTCCTGACCGCCTCACAGAGTTCTGCCGTCATAAAGATGGCAGGGCGAGAGCGATGCGATCGGCGGGAACGTGCATCGGGATGATTGAAATCAACGTCCTGTCAGAGCCGTGCAGCCACTAGCAGGACTTAGATTTCAACTACCATGGTTTGGAATAGGTTAATTCAGTGTGTTGTTGTATCAATGTGACAACACAGATAGTAGTTTCTTATTACCTCATATCGCAAGTACTCCTCCCGGATGTGGTAGTCTTCCCAGTCTCGAGTCTTGCTTTTTGGATCTGGAAGATTTCGCTGATGCTCAGTCAGGTCATCTGTAAACCTGTCCATCAAGGTCTCATGGGTTTGGAGCTGCTCCTCCTAGTAGTGGGATGTTAAACAAAAATAGTCGGCTTTATTGTGATTGATAGGATCCATATAATAATTGCCATACTATTTGTACTATTTGTAGAGTGTAAGCGTGGTAGGGCAGGGCTCTCTTGCCCTTTTGGGTCTTGGAATTTGTGATTCATTTCATAGCTTGCACTCTATTATACATTTTATTCATCATGTCACATCTGTCATTGTAACCACCAGTTCTATATTTTGTACTAGTGTCCATATTTGATGTATATCATTGTCTGTATCATTATGTACCCCTTGTTTGTTTTCCCACTTTGTACAGCACCACAGAATATGTTGCTGCTTTATAAATGTAATAATAATAATAATAATAATAATAATAATAATAATAATATAATAATAATAATGATACTACAAGTCCTTTTGAAATGTATTAGACATGACCAGCCTATTCTATTCATCAGCCAGCCAGGACTTGCTATAAGCCCTGATAGTCATTCCCATCACCTCAGCTTCCATCTGTAAAAATGTCTGAAGGAGAAGACCAGAATTCTGAAAGCTAATTAGATTTTTTAAGTTTCCCATTAAAAAGGTATTATTTGAACCTTCGCAGGCTCAAAAAAAGGTCAACAAAAAGGTATAATTTCAACCTGCGCAAGCTGTAGCCAAGACAACACACACATTTATATCATGCTTTTCTCCTGGTGGCCTCAAAACGCTAAAGAGGGTCAACAAGCTGTAATTCCAGCTCGGATGCAAACTGTATGCAGCTTGGAATGGACCAGTGGAAATATACAGTAGAGGATGGGTGGGGAGTATAATTCTAAGTACACTAAAAACTCAAATACCCCACTTCTTTGCAACAGTACACAGTTTGTAGAGGCAATACTACGGGCCCTCTGATAAAGCATCTGGCTCACTACTTCTGCCAAATGCCTTCATAGAGAATGGCTAACCTGTTGCATGGAATATGGTATCCCAAACTATATATTGATCATTACTGCAGTGGGTACTCTTGTCAATCCCCTTGCGCAGTGCGTGTAAATCGATATGGAGGTGCAGAGAGAAAGCAGGCTTAGAGGTATAGATTTTGGAAAAAAACAAAACAAAAAAAAAAAAAAACTACAAACCAAATCAAGCTTAGACGGCGCAGAGGGAAGAATGGGTCGGAAAAACTTCCTCTGAGAACCCACAGCGGCGGGGAATGGCGGGGAAGAAAACATGGCTGCTACCAGGTTAATCCGGGAGATCCACGAAGTCATCTCCTCTGGGTTCCTGTGGAAGAAGATACATTATGTACGCAATTGTAAACGCAAATTAAACTTCATTTTATATCTTTCACACATGGCCAATAGAATTCTGGTGGTTATTTTAGCCTTCCCTGGCATATCCCAGCACAGAGACCTGCACAAAATGATCCACTGCAATCACCGTTTCTTGGAATCCCCATGAAGACCCCCCCAGATGCTGATGAGCTTTCAAGATCACTTGAGTTGAAGGGAAAGGGTCTATACAAAAGTCTTACAAGAAAGCCAACTGCTACATGAGTTATTAACCACACTAGATATACACTTTAGAAAAAGCGTATCAGCACACCGGTTTTCATTAAGTTCGCGCTCTTTTATTGAGCCATGCGTTACCAAAGAGGTAACTTGTCCTTATTATGGCTCACCTCAGACTTTTTGCTGCCTGATGCAAACTTGTGAGGATGCGCCTCCCTATTTGGAATGATCGCACAGCACCTGAAGGTCCTTCCTGTATAGGGTGGCCAGGTATAGTTGTCCCCCCCCCCCCCTGTATAGGTAGCCAGTATAGTTGTCCTCAGCATAGTTGCCCCAGTATAGGTAGCTAGTATAGTTGTCTCCAGTATAGGTAGTATAGTTGCCTCAGTATAGGTCGCTAGTATAGTTACCCCAGTATAGGTAGCTAGCCTAGTTGCCCCCAGTACAGTTGCTCCAGTATAGGTAGCTAGCCTAGTTGCCCCCAGTACAGTTGCTCCAGTATAGGTAGCTAGTATAGTTGCCCCAGTATAGTTAGTATAGTTGCCCCAGTACAGGCAGTATAGTTGCCCCAGTATAATTAGGGAGCTAGTACAGTTCCCCCAGTATAGGTAGTGTCGTTACCCACAGTGCTTGCTTCACTTCCAACCCCATCCCCCCCCCCCCCCAGTATTCAGATCTCCCATCAGAGCGATGCGCCCGCTGCATGCTGTGACAGGCAGCAGCTTCCGTAGCAGTGTGTATACAGAAATTATTTCCTGTATACACGCTGCTACAGAACCCCCATGCCTCTAGTGCATGTTCAGTGCCGTCCCGCCAATGGCGCCAAGTGACACATTTGCTCAGGCAGCATCTCGCCAGGGTGTGAGGGAGGGGGGGCGAGATGCTGCTCCAGCGCTCATGCCGCCTGGAGCAAATATCGTCACTTGGCGTCATGGGTGGGATAGCACTGCAGAGAACTGAACATGCACTAAAAATCAAATAAAGTCCAACACGAAGAATCCACAGCACCACGTCAATGATGTATAGCTCTTTTATTGTTAAAACAACAAAGATAGCTATAGCAGCAACAGACGCTGTTTCGGACAAGGTTCTTCCTCAAGCCTGACACAGCTTGAGGAAGGACCTTGTCCAAAACAGCGTCCGTCACTGTTATGCCTATGTGTTATTTTAACAATAAAAGAGCTATACATCATTGACGTGGTGCTGCGGATTCTTCATGTTGGACTTTGTTTGACTCACTAAGGGCTATTGAGTCTATCCACTCAAGAACACATCTATCCCCATTTGGGTGCTTGTCAACCTGGTTTCTAGAAATCTAATAATAATGTATACTATATTTAATTATGATTGACAGATGGGTGTGGCCAGAGCCTCTGCAAGGCTGGAGGGATAAACGCCAAGATAGGTAAATATTTAACCCTGAAATATAAAGCAAAAAACAATCAGCGCTAACAGGTTTCTAATAAGCAACCACTGCTGAGGATGAACAATGTCCAAAGTCCAACCCACATTGTATGGTTGTATATAAACTCAAGCAATTACCAAATGGAAGTATCGACCCTCTAGACTCCAAAGTTATGGCTCACTACGCCAATATGGTACCTCAAAGTGTTAGAGGATGTGATCATAAAATACAAAAAAAGCAGTTCTCCGTGTAGAATGCTTTTATTGGATAAAACTACAATATAACAATTATAAAACAGTCTACACTTAGAGTTGCATTTTTGTTTTGTATGCTTACATCCTCTGACACCATATTGGAGTTGCAATCCATAACTATGGATCCTAGAGGGTCCATCCTACCATTTGATAATTGCTTGAGCTCACATACAACCTTATAATGTGGGTCATCTCTGGCTAGTAAGCCTCTAATTCCTCTATACGTGTTGGTGAGCATGTGTTCAAAATAGCTGAGGATATCACATGGTGGAGTAATATGATACCAAAACATTCCATGAGTAACAAGACATGTGATAATTTTTGTGTGTATGAAGTATTTACACTAACCTCCCCAATCCTCCATCATTTAGAGCTTTGTCAGAACAGGCTCAGTCATTTTTACTGGAGGTACTCTTTAAAAACAAACAATGAAAGCTTGATCATTTCTGAGTCATGATCACATTGGGTGTCAAAAATCAAACGCTGTTAAAACAGTGCAGGAGATTTGGGCGCAGCCGACGCCTCCATAGGCTGTAATAGGGATTACAGCTATAGCAGTGCTCAGTGAGTAATTTGGGTGCTGTCATAAGACGGAGCTCAAATTATTTTTAAATCACTGTAATTTGGCCGCCAGCAATAGCTGAAAGCCAAATTACATCATTCCCTACCATACACATCGACCTGGAGGGGTAATAGTAATTGACGCCGCCGGGACTTCTGCATGAGCAGGGTAAGCCGTATATCGGCTTCATCCCGCTCCCAAATCTCCAGGCAGCCATTTCATAGGTATGCGCCAAAAATCTAGTGTGTAGATAAAACTGATAAGATATCGCTTTCGCATAATACATGCATGCCAGCATGGGTTTAATTCATATGAAACAGTTTAGTGTTTCAACAGAGCCATCAACTTCAAAGATTTCCCTTCAGTTTAAATGCATGTGAAACATATGGGGAAGAAACGAAGAACTGCTCAGAACAGGTACCCAACGCATTAGCAAAAAACAGGTAATTCCCTGTAAAGTCTAAAGAAATGGTGTATTACTCACTGTGCCTGGAAGAGGAAGACTCGCCAGTCAGAAGTCTGCAGCCGGAAGACATGGGGTCTCTTGGTGTATTCGCTGGCTTTCTCAGCCAAAGCATGATGGATTCTGATAACTTCCTCAGGTTGACTGAAGTCAGCCCTGTACTCGTCCTGTTCAAAGTGAGAAGAGCATATCAAACCATGCTAGAGCCAATCTCTACTGTACCATGCATACTCAGCCAAGACCAGCCCTGGAGATCAGACAAGGTCACATCTTCTCAAACCCTGGTTTATGGGTCTAAAGGAATTGCTGACTTAAGTGGATGTAAAGTCCTGCTGTGATGCTTGTACTGTATGAATTCAATGCAGGCATTTTCTATTGGCTGCTGAGGTAGCTGCATTAGAATGATGCACAGTGGGGGGCACAGAAGAAACAGCAGTAGGAGCTACCTAAGATACCTTAATTCCTGCTTAATCTCTAAGGGCTTGTTTCCACTATTGCGGTGTGGAATCGCCTGGATTCCACCGCTGATGAAATCGCATGCGGATGCGATTTCCCATGCGTTTTTTGCCGCGAATTCGCATGCGAATTCGCATAGGTGAAGGTATATGCGATTTTAACCATGTCACTGCCTGTGTGAATTTACATTGGTACCTATGCGAATTCGCTTGCGAATTCGCATGAAAATTCGCATACCATAGCCGCATGCGAATTTCCTATTAAATACATTCGCGGCGATTCGCATGCATTCCACTCGCAGGCGAATTCGTTGGCTCTTTTGTGCGTTTTTTTACCGCTGAAAAAAACGCACCTCAACAACGCTACAGTGGAAACAGGCCCATCCACTTGCATTACATGTGCGAATCCGCATGCATTGGGAACGAGCCCTAAATTAGACAGTTACTGCACCCTCATTGTGCATGGCCTATACTCCATGTTGCCGTTGTAGTCCCCAGGTGCCCATACACTCGTCAGATTGGCAGCAGACAGATAAGAAATGCATCTGATGATCTATCTGATGCGTTTTTAGAACATTTTTTACCAGGATAAAATTCGAATAGATTTCAGTTTGAAATCTATTGAAATTCGATCTGATGGCATTTTTCTGCCATCAGATTTCCATTAAGGCCAATGCAAACTGATAAGCAATCTCATCAGATCGACCTAAATTTTCCACCCTGCCAGTTCGATGGAAATCCATCGAAATCGATCGAAATCGGCCATCGATCGGTCGATTGGCCAACCGATTTGCAATCAATCGATCGGGATCGATCGGTCGGCCAGAAAATCGGCTGAGTGTATGGGCCCCTTTAGTTCCAGATGCAGCTCAATTGCGCATGCTCTGCCTTCTGAGCGCAGCCTCTTTGTGTGTGCTTGCGTATAGCAGTGAGTGGCTGTCATCAGCGGTAGCATGCTGGGCATGCGCAGTTGCTAATGTTTCTGAAACGAGTGTGCCCAAGATGCTATCAGACACTCTGCACAGCCATCAGAGTGCAATCCACGAGGGTACACAGAGTGGACAGCACCAGCGCCTGGGGCTACAGCGGCAGCACACCATGGAGGGAAAGCCAGGCACAATAAGGGGGCAGCAAGTGTCCAAGAAACTTCGAGCATACGAATATATACATATAGTGTTTAAATGTTCCCCTAACCTCAGGTTTACATCAAAGAGAAATTCCACTCTTGCTATTTTTTCTGTAATCACATATTAGGGTTGCACAAATATTTGTGCAATTTTATTGTTATAAAAATGACCTTTCCATATTAGTCTGTCACCATTTATACATTTCCAAAACTGTCTGTAAAGCCAGACTGCATCATTTTCTAATCTGACATCTGCACTCTGTGTTGTACTAGTTTTCAACCTATAGTAGCTTCCCCTTCCTATAGCAGTAATTCACTGCAGACCAGAAATCAGAAAATTGTTGCTAGTTTTCCACACCCGACTGAGTGCCGTACAGGACAAAATGATCCCCTTAGTCTTGACAAATGTTTGCAATAGCAAGTGTGGATTAGAAAAGCATCTAAAATTCAAATATACAAGGGTAAGAAATTACAAATGTGTGCCACCAATCCTAACAATAGGTAAAGCTACGGCCTACAAATCTGTGCACAAGACGTACCCAACCTACATCTCTGAGCTAGGTTGTCGACAGATATAAACCTGCCCACCCCCTCTGGTCCTCCAATGATCTCCACCTGGCATCCCCATGCATTTCTCATTCCCATGCATGCCTACAGGACTTCTCAAGAGCCGTCCGCACCCTATGGAACTCCATCCTAGCCCCACTTAGACTCGCCCCTTCCTTCAACACCCGCTAGCCCTCAAAACCCGCTTCTTTAAAATCGCTTACCTCTCCTCCCCCCCCCCTAACTCTCTCAGTCCAGCACCCTTTCCACAGCTCTACCTTATGTGTTCCTCCCACTCCCCTTTAGATTGTTAGCCATTGGCAGGGTCTCTCTCCCCCCACCCTTAATGAGTCCTTCTTGATTTTGCAACCTCACCAATAGCACCCTTCCAAGGACTAACTTGGACTTGATTTGCTGGGTCTCTGTAAAATCACATGATCATGCATCTTATACCCTGTTTTTATGTATAACCTTGTGCTGTGCTGTATAACCATGTGCTACCTCTCTGTGTGTCACCCCTGGTGTACATTGTATGTCTCCCTATTTATTGTCCAGCGCTGCATAATATGTTGGCACTTTATGAATACAATTAATAATAATAATAACAAGAACAATAAGTAAAGCTGAGCTGATGGAGCGGCTTGTTTCTCAACAAAGGTGGAATTTCACACGGAGTTGAGGATTCTGGGAGCAGTGCAATCAGGGCTTGTTACTGGGCCTCTTGTGCACACAAAGGAGTCTTGAATACACAACTATCTAGCATTGTGCTGTGCCTGGATTTCAAACCTTTCTCGTGTTAATTTGTCTGCTAAAGGTATGCATCAAATGGCTTATACCAAAACGTACAAGAAAATGAAAACATGTCAGAACTCACATGGAGGGCTGGGGGTGCTGCAAACTAAGCAATTTAATTACCTGGCCTCTTGCATCCCCTTCTGTGATGTGACAAGATGTGCTCAAACCCATTGTGACTAATGCTGGAAATACACAATGAGTTTTTTGGGCAGATTTACTTTCCGATCAATTTTTCAATCGTTTTTCTGATCGATTTCCATTCACTTCTATCACAAAATCCAGCAATAAAATGATCGAAATCAGATGGGACCCGTTGGAAATTATCTATCGAGCCATCTATCCGCTGAAAAAAACTCATTACGTATTCCCAGTATAAAAAGGTGGCCATACAATTCTAGATGGCCAAAAGATTTGGACATCAGATAAATCCCGCTCAGATCAAATCAGATCAGAGAGGGATCTGATTCTTCCACACACTAAACATATATTTCTAATGGATTTCAGCAAGAAATCTATTCAAAAGCTACTGAACCGCACCGTTGCACTGTTCGTTGCAGTGCAATCAATGCTATGGGCCGTCAATCTTCCGCCACCGACAGACAGGAGAGTTCGACTGATTTTGGCCATATACCAGTTGGGCATCGTTTGCTGCATAGATTTCTAGCAGATTTGATCAGAGCAATTAAATAGGATGGCTATTGACAGGAGAGACAATAAGTGTATAGCCACCTTCACCAGCCAATTTCAAATCCAAGCCAAGACACTGCCTGCATAGAGTTTGTATGTTCTAATGTTTGCATGGGTTTCCCCAAGCACTCTGGTTTCCTCCCACATTACAAAAACATCGGTATGCAGGAAAATTAATTAGCGCCCCCCCCCCAAAAAAAAAAATCACAACTGATCATCTGCTTATGTCAAAGACAGACGCAAAGCAAGCCAAACAAATCAGGAGCTTCAT
This sequence comes from Hyperolius riggenbachi, assembly GCF_040937935.1. Classification (NCBI taxonomy): domain Eukaryota; kingdom Metazoa; phylum Chordata; class Amphibia; order Anura; family Hyperoliidae; genus Hyperolius; species Hyperolius riggenbachi. The sequence continues at coordinate 123,009,411 of NC_090648.1, read as the reverse complement.
AGTGCAGTTTTCTAGGTCACTGGTTGGGAAGCTGCCCTTTGTGAAGGCTGGATACCTTTAGAAAGTAGAGCAGCGTCCCCTTCAGCACAGTGTGGAAGAACTTCCAGCCTCGCTTTCCCCAGGGAGCTGCAATGTTAAAAGAAGAAAAATGTGTTTAAAGACATAGGCGACACCAAGCCATTTACATTTTTACATTTGCTGTTAAGGTCCTGTTTCCACTACACGCAGATAGTTTCTCTGCATCCAATCTGCATGTAGTGGAAACAGGACCTAAGTGCCTCAGTCTGAACTTGTGAGCTGGTGCCCATCCTCAGGCATACATTCCCCAGGCAGTTCCTTCACACATGCCCCCCGGGTATCTTTCTAGCAGAAAGCGATTATTATATGTTGGGGACAAGTGATGCTTAGTTGAGTGGGAAAGGCAATCTGGTAGTCATGAACGTGTGATCAGAGCTCGTACTAGTCCAGCAGCTCTCTAACCTGACAACATCAAAAACAAAACAGATCCTCATTTTTTTTTCGCTCTCCCTTTCCCATTTGCTGCTTTGGGATACGATTTCTAATTGCTTTTCGCACATTTTTGTGGAAAAGGGCCCTTAGGGTTTTCATTAAAAGGTCTCCTATACCTCCAGATGCAATTACAGTGTTTATACATACATCACAGCTAGTTGGTAATAAAATATATTTTACAATCTGGTATTTTTTTATTTTTTGACTAGAAAATCAGCATATTTACATTTATTGGCTTAAAGGATACTCAGTGAGATGGTAATCCTCTCAGTTAGTGGACACAACTAGATCTAGTCGGCAGTTTTGCCACAGAAGTAGTATGGTGGTGCATGCATTGTACTTCAAGTCCTCATCTCTCTGTCTGCACTCTCTATGCTCCCACAATCTGTACACGTGAATGCAGCCTGTATGGTCAACGAAATGAACCAGAAGTACAAAGGAGAGGTTAGCACCAACTTGTGCATTTCACCAATGTGTACCGAGTAACAGGGAGCCGGCCCTGGTGGAGCAGCTAAAACAGCTGGTAATTACTTGTGTGTAGGTTGCTGTTTGTGAGCAAGAAAGATCTCCCATAATGCATCTCTACTAAATATACAAAATCAGACACTCCTATAGCAATATGCACTGGTAAGAAGCAACCACAGATTAGTATGGCTCTGTAAAACTAATAGGCCATTTGAGCTCTAGCAGTTCTGTGTTTGCCTTTCAAGGGCAAAAGTAATCTGCCTATTCAGAAATCTTTGTTCACATAAAGATACACAATTGCAAATGACTTCTGATTTAGAAATGCTAATTTATATTTAACTTCCTCAACAGAAACAGGAAGAAAAAGATCTATAAAAATGTGCAAAGCAGAAGGAATATTCAGTCGGCGGACTTTCAGTTCCTGGATTGTGAGGGTTGCAGTAACGGCCAAAGTTGTGACACAGAGGCAAATGCCAAAACATCATTGCCTTTGCAAGTCTGACTGACCATTGCTTAAATTGTAAAGTAAAGCTGACCACACACGTGGTTACCCCAGTCCTCTGACTCCTCCCTAACTGAGATACAGATAGGAGGGCGGCAACTGACTAGAAATGAACTGGAAATTCTTTGGTTGCAAATTTCCACTGAATTAAATCAGAGCCAATCACACCCAGTTATTTGATATCTGGGATGCTTACCTTAAAATGATGATGTTGCCCTTTTTTATTCAAAACGCTATTAGCTTTATCAGTGCTACACGTCATTTTGTAATTTAATGCAAATAACGTGATCTTTGCATTTCGGTATGCAGCTTGTTAGGTCTAAAACTGTCCAGAAAATCAAATAGCATTTCTTTCCCCAGATAAGAAATCAGCATCACACAGGTGTACATTCAGCTCCGTCCCACACAACTCTTCCAATTCTCTTCCTGCATGAATACCGATAATTAGCCGCACAAAGCAGGAAACAATGCTACACGCCAGGAGAAATCAACAAAACCTGACACACTCATCAGGTATTTTACTATCAGCAATACTGGGGCATATGGCTGGGACAAGCAGAGAAGGGCATACCAAAGACAGGATGGGAATAAACGTTTATAGGTCATGTTCAATACACCTGTTCCCCTTCTGTAGTCCTAAAAAAGAATCCAAACAGAATCTGCACACGGGCCCAACTTTCCTGCTCTGACACAAACCTACCACCGACCAGAAACCTAACAAGGAGCGTCTCACTGGGCCACTGAGGACAGAATGACAATGGGAAGCATGTCAGTAGTCTCAGGCTGAAGTTAAGAGGACCATCAGTGAAAACACGCTATGCCAACTAAACCCAGAGCCCAGTTATAGAAGCATAGACATTATATAGTGACTAGTTAGCCCTTCACGTGAATGCAAGACGTAGTATTATCCCTGTGATGTCGCATGGTGTGGGAGCAGCCATGTGCGATAGGGCAGTGGAAGAAGTCACTATAGACTCCTCCTTAATATGGGTGGTGTTATGCAACTCTTGCACACCCCCTCTAGATGCAGGAAATTGCAGCATCGATGTGCTTCTGCGAAGAGCTGCCTAGAAGGGGAACACAAGCTGTAAAAGGGGTAATTATGTGTTTCGTTTCACATAAGTGAGCCGCCGCCCCTCGCCCAAATAAAGCCCCACCCCTCCCCCAAATCTCCGCCCCTCTACCCTACCAATACCAGCAACCTTTTTCACCCCTCCACCCCCCTGGCACCCAATAGTGCTCCCTCTAATTACCCTCCCCCCAGCAGTGGCAGGTGACCTCTTTTTCTACCCCTTCAGTAGAAACCAATGACTTCTCTTTCCTCTACTGCGATAGCAGGTAGACTGCAGTGAAGAGGCCTGAATCTGCAAGAAACACATTGCTAATTGCAGACTGCATAACCCTTCACAAACGTCATCTCTTGCAATCAGAGATAAAGGTAAAATCTCAGCAACCTGGAAAGCTCAGTGCAGAGGCTCAGCACTGCACACTTTACTGACTGCTATAGATCCCCTGTAGAAAAAGGAAACAAACTATAAAACCTTTTTTAGAAAATGATGCAGATTATCTATTGGAGGTAGAGGGTCAATCCTGCTAGCAGTTCCACTTCACTGTGTGAAAGACAGGGATTATATCCCCCATATAATTCTATTCCTATGTATTCTGCAGTGGAACCAGCCAGAGGAGGAGAGATGCCCCGGAGAGGAGCAGACAGACAGGATGATGCTCACTTTTCTTGCCATCAATATCTGCATGGACTTTACGGCAGAGCATCCCTTGTTTGTAGACTGGTGCATTTGGATCTGGAGGCGGTATATCCACAAACGCATTGCTTTTCTTCCGGACAGGTAAATTAATTTCTTGCTTTGGAACAAGGACATTGGGCAGTTTCTCTTCACTCCTATAAGGCAATCAGAAAAACAAGAATCATTATGAGGAAGTCACAATATCACACAGCAAGGTCCAAAATGCTGCAAACCATATAGGAAGTGGGAAGGCACAGAATGATCCTTTTATGCATAATTCTACTTACACAGCCCATTCCAACTTCTCCTGACGGATGGAGTGGTACAGCCCCTACAAAAACAAAGAATACATCAAGTAGGTGATATAACAGAATACAAGAACACAACAAATACAAACATACACACCAGTGACCATCTTATATGGTCATGCTTCGTCACTAAAATAGGGATGCTGCTAGTACACTGCTCCCCACAATACCACAGCTCATCAAATCCTCACCCTCACCAGCACACTGGTGGCAATATTTCCTCAGTTTATGAAACCACCAACTCCAGGTGCCCAAAATTGCTCAGACTGCTGGACTCCAACTCCACAGCCCTTGTAGCAACACAAACGCCCATCGTATCAAAATAAGGCATACAGGAGCGAAAGAGGAAAAACGCTTGCCACCAAGGAAGCAATTCAGGAATCACACTGCTCAGTCTCCACTCCCCCTCCTACATATAGAGTCAAGCCACATATACATAGAAATATATATAAAATATATATATATATATATATATATACATGAACTACATTTTAGGTGAGACTCTAATTTATAAAAATTGTGGTAGATATCCCACTTAATAGTATTATATATATATATATATATATATATATATATATATATATATATATATATTCATTAAGGGAACATAATAAATCATACAAAACCCATAAGCGCACTTATGTGCTGGGTCAAAAGGAGTTGATAAGCACTTCCTATGAAGATGAAATGCCTATCAAACAAGAACCACGTCAATAATGCTGCCTCCTCTCTAATAAGTTTCACAACTAGCTTCTTCAGGGATCAGATTAACAGAGTGCACTTGGAGTTGCAGATACTTTCATTTATATGTGACTGGACGCTATTAGAGGGAGAACAGAGACTGAGCATTGAGGTATTGCATTTGCTCCCTTGGTGACAGGTGCACTTATATAAGGCTTATAGTTTTGGTTTAATGAATATCTGGTAAGCCCCCCCTCTTTTGCTTTGTATGAGGTGGTGGTCACTGAGAGTGCAAACACTGGCAGCAATGAGAATATTTGTGATAGGGAAGCTGAAGAATATTTTAAGTTACAATGATGTGAATCCAAACAATATAAACAAAGGAATGGATGCAGAGATAAGTAAACACTACAGAGTATGACACAGCCTTGGTTATACAAAACTTAACTGGTGCACAAGACCACTACTGTAACACCTAGTAACTCGTATGTCTTCTAGCACTACTGAGCGAGACGCTGTCAAATTATAATCGGAGTTATAACACCTGCCCTATGTACCACAGAAAAATGTCACCTCATGCATGTCCTCGCGACAATACATTAATAGAACACTTAATGACATATAGCATTATCTTTTTCTATGAGGACCATTATTAATTATGGTGTAGTAGGAAAGAAGGTACAAGTGGTCAGATACCTTCAGTAGATCTCTTGGAAAATTGCCACCATCATTCATGCCTTCTAGGTTATTGATGAAATCCTGTGCAGTCATGCTCTTCCCAATGTTCTGCAGAGAAAACACACACTGTGTATAACAAGCAAGGCTTATCCGGTGTCATGCAGTCTTTGCTGAGATGGGATGTGTGAGGACAGGCATGTTCTGTAATGAGCGGCAGTTCACTGCTAACCCCTTACCTGTGCCTTAGAGAACAGAGATACAATTAAATACTACAGGATTCATTTACCTGTTCAGTCAAGATCTACCCCTTTTAACTCAACCTGTATGCCAAATTAACTAGAAGATACGAATCTGCATTGGGGTTCCTGAACTGTGCATTATAAGAGAAACTGATAACTGGTAGGAAGACACAATGTTGGTCAGTACAGTTTTCCTGTCTTGTGGTTCAGTAGGAGTTCTTAAAGGGACTCAGAACTGACCAAAGAAAAAGGTTTATACATATCTGGGGCTTCCTCCAGCCCCATTCGCTCAGATTGCTCCCACGCCGCCGTCCTCCGCTGCCCACAGCTTCCGGAACCGGGTCCTGTCACTTACGTCAGTCGGCTCCAGTCTACGCAGGAGAAGACTACTAATGATGGTTTTACTTTATACGCACTCAAACAGGCTGATATGTGCAACTACAGCACCTTTAACAAGGACTGAACACAGGTAGGGTTGTGGGTCTGATGGAGCGGCCCATAATATCCTACACCCCTCCCCACCATCCTCATAAGTAGGCAGCAGTAATCTTTCATCATTCAAATGAAACTTTTATATTAATTATTTCCAAATCCTCAACACAGAAAGCTGCTGTTGTAATAAAAGACGTACAGCGATCTGGTATAACCATCTGTGGCAGAACAAACTGGACCCATCACTAAAATCCCATTTCACAGGTTTCAGCAGAAGATAAGCAGAGTTGGGGAGGCCATGTTGACCATTCATGTAAGTGGCTGCGTTTCACAGTTGTGCCTTACAAAGTCCCTTATCTCATACCAAGCTGCTGTTAGCTTAACCAGGCACATACTGTATTCTATAACTACAACAGGCTCCCCTTGTTCTGCTTGCAGCATCATCTACTGTCAGACATTACAATGTTTCTGCCTCTGGCTTCATCATATGACTTTCTCTTATTCCTAGATTCCAAAGACTAGTATAAATTAACAGCATCATATTTTTGTATTCATAGTTAGAAAGTGGTGCATTTCCACTCATAAGGTAATCCTGTACACTAGGGAATAGTGAGAGCTTGTACAATATACCCGCCGTACCTGTCCGTGCAGGTCAGTGTTTAACAGCATGAGGGCACAGGTCAGCGTGTGAACGGCACCTGAAACAGAACACAGCACATCAGTATTTACAACTCCTTATAAAGGCTCATCACACAGACTGTGGACACGAGGTGGGATTCTTACTGGCAGAGCTGAAGTCTCGGGGGTTGCAGTTATGGAAGCGCTTGGAGAAATGGTCCAACACTCGCTCTCTCTCCTGAGTTTCCCCAGTCAGTATCAGCTCCTGCATCAGAGATCTGTAATAGGACAACATGGTCACTATATGGGGACTCACAGAAGGAAACCAATGAGATACTATGGAAGACATGAATTACACTTCTGTTCATATAAACTACATGAAAGTATCGGACTACAATTCACTACATGCAAAAATAGCTTGGCTGTCCTGCTGCTCCTCTGACTACATAACTTTTAGCCATAGACCCTGAACAAGCATGTGGACAATCAAGAGTTTTTGACTGAAATCTGACTGGATTAGCCACATGCTTGTTTCAGGTGTGTGGCTCAGACACCACTGCAACCAAATGGATCAGCAAGAAAGCCAGGCACCTGGCAATCCTTAGCCTGTTTGGTCACCCAGAACATCCAGGATAGTTTGCAAGCCAATGGCCCATCAGATGGTAGCGTGGACTCTCCTAGCTGCATATATCCACCGCAGCTCTAGGCAATGATTATTCACCTGCGGGCTGCAGCAGTGTGCACAGTGGGCGGGGTTACATTCCTGTATTGGCCATTGGCGCTTGCCATGTGCGGGTATCTTGAGCGCCTTCAGTGAGACAGCTTGCATGCTGCTGCAGCCCACAGGTGAATAGTCATTGCCTGGAACTGCGGTGTATATATGCAGCCATAAGAGCCCACCCCATCATCTGATGGTCCATCGGCGTGCAAGCTATCCTGGAGGTTCTGGGTGACCAGACAGGCCACCCGGAAGACTTATGTCAGTAGATCCTCCAGGACCCCTGCACCACTGGCCGCATCCCTCTTTGTGGCCACATTCTTCTCCATGTATGGAAGTGGTCACACTGCGCAGGGACACAGACAACCGCCCCTGCCCAGCAGCATGGAGTCACTTGTGCATGGAGGAAAAAAAGCTACTGCGCAGGCCAGGCCACCTGTTCATTAGCGTTCACATACAGAGGGGTGCACGGTCGTGACTTTAATATCGAAGAATGTTTGGCGGGTCCCAGCACATCGCAGGAGGAGTCGCAGAGGGTTGGGAATGCCTCTTGACCAGAGGCTTCCCCCCCCACTGATTTAAGCATTTAACTGTTTTCCTTGGGGAGACTTCAGATTTACTATAAAGCAGGGGTGTTCGTTGGATAGATCGTGATCTACCGGTAGATCGCAGAGGACTACTTGGTAGATCCCACACCACCTGCCTGAGTGAGGCCTCTGTCCCTTTGACTTGGAGGATCTTAGTGCGATATGCTGTCCTGAGGTTTGCACAGCAATGTAGGGGGGTTATGTTGTTGCAAGGCGGGGAGCCATATATTTAGAAGCATTATGTGCTCCGGCTGATTACAGTTTTTCTGGGTACTGAGCATGATATTGTGAGCATGATATTGTGACTATTTGGTCAAGCATTGTTCTATTTGGCTTACTGAGGAGTACTCTATAATCTATGTATCTGCTGCAGTTGTGGCTTGTGGTGATCACTGATGGACTGCTGCTGTGCATGTGCTGCAGTTGTGGCTTGTGGTGATCACTGATGGACTGCTGCTGTGCATGTGCTGCAGTTGTGGCTTGTGGTGATCACTGATGGACTGCTGCTGTGCATGTGCTGCAGTTGTGGCTTGTGGTAATCACTGATGGGCTGCCGCTGTGCATCTGCTGCAGTTGTGGCTTGTGGTGATCACTGATGGACTGCTGCTGTGCATGTGCTGCAGTTGTGGCTTGTGGTGATCACTGATGGACTGCCGCTGTGCATCTGCTGCAGTTGTGGCTTGTGGTGATCACTGATGGACTGCCGCTGTGCGTCTGCTGCAGTTGTGGCTTGTGGTGATCACTGATGGACTGCCGCTGTGCATCTGCTGCAGTTGTGGCTTGTGGTGATCACTGATGGACTGCTGCTGTGCATGTGCTGCAGTTGTGGCTTGTGGTGATCACTGATGGACTGCTGCTGTGCATGTGCTGCAGTTGTGGCTTGTGGTGATCACTGATGGACTGCCGCTGTGCATCTGCTGCAGTTGTGGCTTGTGGTGATCACTGATGGACTGCCGCTGTGCGTCTGCTGCAGTTGTGGCTTGCATCTGTAGGTAGATTCTCACTTGTAGATCATTTTTAATTTGTAATTCTCAAAGTAGATCACAATCTGAAAAAGTGTGGGCACCTACAATTGTATATGTCGTCCTTCACCAAAAAAAAAAATGAATGAATTTTAGATATCCCACAGTTTTATTTTATATTTAAGTCTAGTTTAAGTTTTTACTGTTTTATTATCTCTGATCAATGACACCTTCATTGAAGTATGCTAGAGCTGAAATCTATGAATTATTGATCCTTTTTATCCCTTTCCTGCTCTCAAGACTCATACACAAGCTCAAAAGTCTTTTAAATGCACAATTATCAAACAACGTTTGTTGTTTAAACAAACCAAGTTGTTTGCTATTGTTCAAACAACTGATAACTGCTGGATTGACTTGAGCTGTGTCTCATCAGTTGTTTGAACAATAGCAAACAACTTTTTTGGTTTGTTTAAACAACAAAAGTTGTTTGATAATTGTGCATTTAAAATACTTTTGTTGAGCATGTGTATGAGCTTTCAGAAGCCATTTACTGAGAGAAAAATATTTTATGGCTGTAATTACCAGTACTTATCAGTGAGGGATATACTATAGTCTGACCCAGACTAGCAAAGTAATTTGTGTGCGTGGTACTGTCCATCTCATGTCACATGTCACCTCGGTTGTCCTTTAAAGCCTCCCTCACCCACCAATGTTTTTCTAGATAAGTAGGTACTCCTTTCCAAAACTTTCTCCTTGATTAACTGCCAAATTAATCACTTGCAAAATGGCTGGTATAGAGCTCAGATATTGGCCCCTTCCTGCATCACTGACTGCCTGTGCTATAGTCAGCAATCTTCCCAGACAGATTCAGACTATACCAGCCCCCTTTTAATATCACCAGCGTAAATGACGCAATCCAGACACCAAGGAAAACCACAGCCACAGAGCCTAAAATATTACTTTATTATGGTAGGTTCTGGTCATGTGAGCAAAATTTCAACACAGGAGTTTAGCGACAGGTGTGTTTTCACACAAAAGGTCAACATGTAAACACTGTTTGCAGTTGGAAATAGTGGAACTTTTCTATGTTCCCATTTTAAAATGGACTCACACCATTGATTGATTGAATCCCTTACCTGAGAGCTGCATCCAGAGACTTCCCAGTGAAGTCAAACAGAGCTAAGTATTCCTCTGCCACCATGGCACTGAATTCATTGCTGCAAAAGCAAAACAGACACAAATTTGAGCAAACAAGCACTGTAGGTATGAGGGTGAAGTCTAACGTAAGCATTCCATGAAACACACGACTGTCTGCCAACTGCCTCCCCCTTCTCCAACCACCTTTCATCTTCACCCAGCACATTATCAAAATCAGGGATAAGAGAAATATTTGATAGGATTACTGAATTATAAAACCACAAGAGAAAAGCAAGACAATTAAAAAAAAACAAACAACATTTGTGAAGATCAAAAGTAGGTAAAAGAAAAACAAATCCCTAAAGTCCCTTCTGCGCGAGACAGTAAATGAGAGGAAGACTGACGAAGATCTTCAGAAACCTCTGCCTGCGTTGCCTCGGCCCGCCACCAACAACCATTTTTAATACACAGGTACTCTTTAAAGTCAAAAATTGAAAATTGCGCAAAAGGTGGATCAGCGCAACACCAGGCCGCCTCCGAATGGCCTCCATCAGAGATGCGCTGAGCCCCCCCAGGAACTACAAACGCACCTTGAACCCAAACAGAAGCTCTGCATATACACTAAAAGCATGGCTGTTAAGTGGGAGCAGCTGACCAAAAACGAATTACATTAGTACATAGCAAGGAGATGAGCAGAGCTACTTAAAAACAGACTAGTGCCTACCTGCAAAAGAGTGCAAGCCCCACTTGTGGGGGTCGAATACACACCGAGCATACACATGACCTGTCTACCACTAGAGGAGGATGTTGGTTTCCATTAACAGCTTGCATGCAACCTATTAAGTACTCGTCCCTCCCACTGCGAAGAAGTCAATCCTCCATTGGAGGGGCCTAACACCAACTAAATCCTAACCTATGTATATGCATAGCCTGGGTGCGGCTAATCAAATAAAATCGAAAATTGCGCAAAAGGTGGATCAGCGCAACACCAGGCCGCCTCCGAATGGTCTCCATCAGAGATGCGCTGAGCCCCCCCAGGAACTACAAACGCACCTTAAACCCAAACAGAAGCTCTGCATATACACCAAAAGCATGGCTGTTAAGTGGGAGCAGCTGACCAAAAACGAATTACATTAGTACATAGCAAGGAGATGAGCAGCGCTACTTAAAAACAGACTAGTGCCTACCTGCAAAAAAGAGTGCAAGCCCCACTTGTGGGGTCGAATACACACCGAGCATACACATGACCTGTCTACCACTTAGTGTTAGGCCCCTCCCATGGAGGATTGACTTCTTCACAGTGGGAGGGACGAGTACTTAATAGGTTGCATGCAAGCTGTTAATGGAAACCAACATCCTCCTCTAGTGGTAGACAGGTCATGTGTATGCTCGGTGTGTATTCGACCCCACAAGTGGGGCTTGCACTCTTTTGCAGGTAGGCAGTAGTCTGTTTTTTAGTAGCGCTGCTCATCTCCTTGCTATGTACTAATGTAACTCTTTAAAGTCAACCTGAGGTGAGAGCGATATGGAGGCTGCCATATTTATTCCCTTTTAAACAATACTAGTTGCCTGGCAACCCTGCTGATCTAATTGGCTGCAGAAGGGTCTGAATTACACCAGAAAGAAGCATGCAGCTAACCTTGTCAGTTCTGAAAATATTGTCAGAAACACCTGATCTGTTGCATGCTTGTTCAGTATCTATGGCTGAAAGTATTAGAGGCAGGGGATCAGTAGGATAGCCAAGCAACTAGTATTGCTTAAAAGGAAATATCACTCTCACCTCGAGTTCACTTTAAGATATGAAACATGACAGCAACTATCAATTTGTTGTGGCCATCACTGTGTATGGGTGTGATATCTATATATATAAAATCGGATGTATGTATGTATGTGTGTATGTGTGTGTGTATGTGTGTGTGTGTGTATGTGCCGCGATCACTCGAAAACCCCTTGACCGATTTGAACGAAACTTGGTATGCAGATCCCTTACTACCTGGGATGATATGTTCTGGGGGTCTCGCGTCCCCCCTGCACATGTGGGCGGAGCTACAAACAGCAAATCAGATTTCACCCATTCAAGTCAATGGAAAAAATGTAAAAGGCTGCCATTCTCACAGTAATCAAGCCAGAGTCCCCACACTTGGCACAGTTGGTCACTTGGTGACTGAGGTTACAAATCCAGGAAAAGCGGGCGGAGCATAAAACAGCCAATCAAAATTCAGCCATTCATTTTAAATGGGAAAATGTAAACTGCAGCCATTCTTACACTGTTAATCGCAGGGTTCTCAAACTTGCCACACTTGGTCACTGGGTGAATGAGATTAAGATTTTGGAAAGTGGGTGGAGCCTACAACAGCCAATCAAAATTCACCTATTGCATTTAAAGGGGAATATTTAAACTGCTGCCATTCTTACACTGTTTATGACAGAGGCTTCAGACTTGCTGCAGTCAGTCATTGGGTGACTGGGGTCCAAATTCACTAAAGGGGCGGGGCCACAAACAGCCAATCAGATTTCTTTGCTGGATAAACTGCTTCCATTCACACATTTTTGATGCCAGGAACCTGAAAGCTCACAAAATTGGTCATTGAGTGACTGTGTGACAAGGTTACACAAAGTGGGTGGAGCCAAAAACAAATTTTACAGGGAAAATATAAACTGCAGCCATTCTTACACTGTTAATGGCAGGGTTGTCAAACTTTGCACAGTTGGTCATTGGGTGAATGAGATTAAGATTTTGGAAAGTGGGTGGAGCCTACAACAGCCAATCAAAATTCAACTTTTGATTTTCAAAGGGAATATTTAAACTGCAACCATTCTTATACTGTTAATAGCAGATGCCTCAAACCTGGTACAGCTGGTCACTGGGAGACTGGGGTTCAAATTCAGAAAGGGCGGAGCTACAAACAGCCAATCAGATATACAAAGTATTGATACCAAGGACCCCAAAGCTGATAAACTTGGTAATTTAGTGACTATATGTCAAGGTTACAAAAAGTGGGCGGTGCAAGAAACTTAATTTTTTACATGGCAGGGTTCCCAAACTTGACACAATTGGCCACTGAATGCCTGGGATTATTATTCAGAAATGTGGGTGGAGCCTACAACAGCCAATCAAAATTCACCTATTGATTTTCATGGGGAATATTTACATTGCTACCATTCTTACACTGTTAATGCCAGAGGCCTCAAACCTGATACAGTCAGTAATTGGGTGACTGGGGACCAAATTCACTAAAGGCGGTGGAGCCACAAACAGCCAATCAGATTTGTTAGATTGATTTCAGCCATTCTGTTGTTGGCAGGGTTCTCAAACTTGACACAGTTGGCCACTGGGTGACTAGGATTAATATTCAGGAAAGTGAGTGGAGTGTACAGCAGCCAATCAAAATTCATCTTTTGATTTTCAAGGGGAATATTTACATTGCTGCCATTCTTGCACTGTTAATGGCACAGATTATTATACAGAAAAGTGGGTGGAGCCTACAAAAAGCCAATCAAAATTCAGCTGTTGATTTTCAAAGGGAATATTAAAATTGCTGCCATTCTTGCACTATTAATGGCACAATCCTCAAACCTGATACAGTTGGTCATTGGGTCACTGGGGTTCAAATTCAGAAAAGGGGATAGAGCAGGCATGGGCAAACTTGGCCCTCCAGCTGTTGAGGAACTACAAGTCCCACAATGCATTGCAGGAGTCTGACAGCCACAGTCATGGCTCATAAAGGCAAATGCATTGTGGGATTTGTAGTTCCTTAACAGCTGGAGGGCCAAGTTTGCCCATGCCTGGGATAGAGCCACAAACAGCCAATCAGATGTGTTTCATTTCACTGGGAAAATACAAATTATTGATGCCAAGGACCCAAAGCTCACAAACATGGTCATTGAGTGACTGTGTGTCCAGTTTACAAAAAGTGGGCAGAGCCAAAAACAAATTTCACTGGGAAAATGTAAACTGCAGCCCTTCTTCACTGTTAATGGCAGGGATCTCAAACTTTGCCAAGATGGTCACTGGGTGACTGAGATTAATATTCAGGGAAGTGGGTGGAGCCTATAATAGCCAATCAAAATTCACCTGTTGATTTTCAAAGGGAAAATCCCCCCCCCCCCCCCCCCATGGAGCCAGGCATAGGTGCCCACAGTACAGGTTGTACAGGTTAGCTACGTAGGTGCCTCCAGTATAGGGTAGCCTGTATAGTTGCCACCAGTGTGGGTTAGATAGGTAGGTGCTCCCAGTATAGTTTAGATAGGTAGGTGCCCGCAGTATAGGTTCGATAGGTAGGTTCCCGCAGTATAGGTTCGATAGGTAGGTTCCCGCAGTATAGGTTCGATAGGTAGGTTCCCCCAGTATGGGTTAGATAGGTAGGTTCCCCCAGTATGGGTTCGATAGGTAGGTGCCCCCAGTATAGTTTAGATAGGTAGGTTCCCGCAGTATAGGTTTGATAGGTAGGTTCCCCCAGTATGGGTTAGATAGGTAGGTTCCCCCAATATGGGTTCGATAGGTAGGTTCCCCCAGTATGGGTTATATAGGTAGGTTCCAGCAGTATAGGATAGTTAGGTAGGTTCCCGGCGTATAGCTTGGCTAGGTAGGTTCCCGCAGTATAGGTTAGTTAGGTAGGTTCCCGCAGTATAGGTTAGTTAGGTAGGTTCCCGCAGTATAGGTTAGTTAGGTAGGTTCCCGCAGTATAGGTTAGTTAGGTAGGTAGGTTCCTGCAGTTTAGGTTAAATAGGTAGGTTCCTGCAGTTTAGATTAGCTAGGTAGGTTCCTGCAGTTTAGGTTAGTTAGGTAGGTGCCCCGCAATATAGGTGTTAGGTAGGATCCCGCAGTTTAGGTTAGTTAGGTATGGGCGGCATGAGTTGGGCGCAGGAGCGGGGGGAGCGGACATAATAGTAATAACTCACCTGCTTCCGCCGAACCCGCGCTGCTTCAATGTCCTTCCTTTCCCGGCATCTATCTAATTAGTAACAGCGCTTCCTGTGATGACATGCGGTACGTCATCACAGGGGGCGCTGTTACCAGGCAACAGACGCCGGGAGAGGAAAGATATTGAAACTGTGGGGGAACGGATGAAGAAGGTGAGTTATAACTATTATGGCCGTTCCCCCGCTCCGGCGCCCCCCCCCCCTCCTGCAGCACAATAAAGCGCCCCGGGTGATTGCACGTATCGCACGCCCATAGAAACGGGGCTGTAGCAGATGCCTCAAACCTGCTATAGTTGGTCATTGGGTGACTGGGGTTCAAATGTTGGAGAGTGGCGCAGCCGCTAACAGCCAATCTGATTTGTTTAATTTCTATGGGAATATACAAATTATTGATGCCAAAGACCCCAAAGCTCACAAACTTGGTAATTAAGTGTTTGTGCATTAGGGTTAGTAAAAGTGGGCGGAGCCAAAACCGGTCAAATACATACACGGTCGGGCAGTTCCAGGTCATTAGTGGGTGGAGACAAATACAAATTTCACTGGGAAAATGTATATTGCAGCCATTCTTACACTGTTAATGGCAGGGTTCTCAAACTTTGCACAGTTGGTCACTGGGTGACTGGGTTAAATATTCAGAAAAGTGGGTGGAGCCTACAAAAGTGACTCAAACTTCACCTATTGCTTCTCAAGGGGAATATTTAATTGCTGCCATTCTTGCACTGTTAATGGCACAGGCCTTAAACCTGCTACAGTTGGTCATTGGGTGACTGGGGTTCAAATTCAGAAAATAGGGTGGAGCCACAAACAGCCAATCAGATTTTTTTCATTTCAATGCAAATTATTGATTCCAAAGACCGCAAAGCCCACAAACTTGGTTATTGAGTAATTGTGTGTTAGGGTTAGAAAAAGTGGGCGGAGCCAACACTAGCCAAATACATACCCGGGCAACGCCGGGCAATCAGCTAGTATAACATATAATGTGAGCGGAGCAGAAAACAAGCTGGTGTTTGCCAGGATCAGAAGACTGAATGGAGAGTGATTTATGCCCAATCTATTATCAACTGGGAATTCTATTAGAATAACTGACAGCTAGAAAAGGTGCCCATAGATCTGCATGTGTGGATATGGCCTAACTGGTAGTATATGTCTAACTGGTAGTATATGTGCAAAATCTGCCCAGGGTTGTGGAATGAAATCTGACCTCTAAGGCACCCCTGCTGATGGGCAAACACTTCACTGACATACATAAAAAAACCCTGAAGAAAAACTAAGTATCTTGCCTGGGGAGTGTGGGGATGCTAAAAAGTTTACTTCACAAGACAATCCCCTAAGAAAATTGAGAATTTAGAGCAGTTTAGTGAAGGAGGAAACTTTAAAAAGGAACTTTAACCCAGGATTAAACTTCATTAGAATCGGTAACTGATACCCCCTTTCCCACCAGAAAGCTTTACCTTTTCTCAAATTGATCATCAGGGGGGCCTGTGTAGCTGATATTGTGGTGAAACCCCTCCCACAGTGTGATGTCATGACCATAGTCCTGACCGTTTGCTGTCTGTGAACCTCATGCATTGTCGGAAATAATGTTTTTTTTTTCCAACTGCAAAGCAACCAGTATCCCCCTCTGTGCATAGTACTCTCAGTAACAAACATTCCACACAGATCACCTGGCAGAACTAAAAATGTCTCTACCAGTCATACGTTTCAGAATGTAAATCAGGGAGAGGAAAGATTTTACAATGGGCAAACACTGACTAAATAATCCATAAATGAATATTGTAAAAAAAATAGCAATTTTATTAATTATGTTCACTACAGTTCCTCTTTAAACCATTTGAGATGTCTGGAAAGGTGATGCCTGCTGCAGACTGAAATGAGGACATGGGCTCTGTGTATATCTTAGTGATGTGACAATGAAAGTGGCATTACAGTGTAAGATTTAGGTAATGCATTTCTGAAGCAACAATGTTCCCCTTTCTCACAGAGATGTTTGTACTGTGCTGTTGTCTTCAGATTGTACTGCCCAAAACAAGCAGCTATAACTTATCAGTTTATTGGTAATTCAACATGCTTCAAATTTAGCTCACACTTCCTCAGCTCTCTATTTATCTATATTTACTTTCTCAGAATTTTTCACTTCCTTTAATAGCAGGAGGAGACCAGAAACCACCATATATTTGGTAAGTGATAAAGGCTACTGCGAAAAGGACGTAACACTGATACCTGGAGAAATCCTGTTGAAACCTCTTGCTGCAGCACAGTACAGAACAAGGAACCCTACTATGTGCAAGACTAACTTCACAGGGCTTGTGGAGTGTGAGGCATGAAACCAACTAGGGACAGAACATTCAGAGCCCATCAGCCCAAGCTCAGTTTCCTACTTTTTTATGCACATGTTATTAGTAAATGTACTAATAAGCATTGCACAAAGTTGCTTGATTGCACGTTTGTACTTTTATCACTAAGTATATATTGATATGGAATCAGCAGTATACCCTTTATTGGCTAAATTTAGAAGAAAAAGAGGAAGCTTTTCTGCTGATAAGCCTATTCAGACTCAATTCGACTCAGACTTGATTACTTTGAATACCTAGGACTACCATACTTTGCCAGCAATGCTTCTTGAAACCTCTAGAGGGCAATACAGACTGCATGTTAGTGATGGGAATTCCGGATCTTCTCAGAGAATCGGCTCTTCTGAATCGGCTCCCATTAAAGAGCCGGCTCTTACGGCTCTCAATCGGCTCTTCATTAAATATCACTGGACACCACTCAGAATCGGAGTAAAAGCCCCGCCCCCGTCTCCATGACAACTCCAGACTGCTTTGCTGACTGGGGCAATCCCTCCTGCTACTGCTCTGCCCCATACACTCCTACAAGCTGCAACTACAGGACTACATCTCCCAGCATGCCTCAGCGCCCTTTATTACACAGCAAATCAGAGCTGTGTGGGGCGGCTGAGGCATCGGCTCTTTTAAAACTGAGAGCCGGCTCTTGTCGTTCACAGCAAAGAGCCGGCTCTTAAAGCCGGCTCGTTCGCGAACGACCCATCACTACTGCATGTGTCACTACAGTCTGTCTACCAGATACCTCCTCCCTGGAAGCACCAAATGCACATGGGGAACATATTGTACAAAACTATTTCTTTCACAAATGTGATGCATTAGTGTCCCACCTTTTCATGAAGACACACACCATCAGTGCTGAAAGCATAGAATCTCCACCCCACTACCATCTAGAAACAGCGCTCTGGAAGATGTTAGCTCTATATAAATTAATAATCATTATATAGGACATATGGCGCGCGAATGAACCTGCAATGTTTATCACTTCTCTGACGTTTCTCAATGCTTCCAATTCGGTTATACTCAGTGAGAGTCCATTCACTAAAACTTCTAAAACCATGCAGAATAGGGCAGGCTAGTAGGAAGGAGTTACACAACTATTAACGTACAGTTTTCTTGTATGACTCTACTTACTTTTTCTGAAGATAGGGAGCAACCTGAGATCTGTCAAACCCTTGCAGGCTGAAGAGCTTCCTGGCTAAATCACGAGCAGCCTCCACATCCTGAGAGCTGGCCACAGGTTTCAATTTCACATAGGTCCCTTCCTCCAAACTGCACACAAGAAAACCAGATTATTACTGGAAATGTAAAAAGGGATTGTGCACAAACACCACAGCGGAAGCATCAACACCCTACTGGACCCTTACATCTGGGGGTGTATCCCTGTGTGTGTGGTGTGTGTGTGTCACATATCTGTCTCTGTGGGAATGTGATTGGAGATAGATCTGTTGACAGCCCATACACCACAGGCAGATTCCTGATCGATTTCAGTATGAAATCTCTTAGGAATCTGTCTCATGACGCCACCTTCCCTGAGCGCCACTATTACGTGGCACGTGTGACGTCACACTCGGGGGAGAAAGCAGACATGTCCGTGAGTCGCTGCAGCTGAAGCAAGTGAGATTTACAATGCATGGCCACTGGGGCAGCAGTCGGGGGTCCATAATCGGGAATGCTTGTTGTGGCACCAATTTTAGTTGATCAGACCACAATATCGCTAGATGTATGGGCAGCTTTTAACATTAATAACCAAGGTGTGTTTATATTCCAGATAATAACTGAAAATATTATGACCTTTGTTAAATTGTGGCATGAGGGCTGCTCAGCTATGCTGTAAATGCAGCACTTAACCAAGCTCAAAACTGCACCGATTTCTGAAACGGAGCATTACAAAACATTCTGCCTGTGCCCCTAAATACATATAACAAATACTGACACAACCAGATCCGGCATACAGCTGTCAGGCCAGTGTAACGTACCCAGAGGTCTCCATGTCTGTGGATGTGTTGTCTGTCTGCTGTATGACAATCACAGGGTCATCCTGCTGCTGTGGCGGCTGCATAGCTTGTGATGGCTCGCTTGCAGTCTCAGGCGACAATACTTTGCTTCCTTGTTCTAATCCTTGGCAGCCCTGGCAGACAGGAAGTGTTTCTTCTGCCGGGCACATCTCTGGCAGCAGCTCCTCTCTGGGCTCCTCCTGAGCTGGGGGCTTTAAAGACTTCTTTTTGGAAGGTAGGGCGGGTGGGATCTGCTGCTCAGCTTCCTCATCTTCTACTATCAGGTTTGTCCAGTAGGGTGGGTCTTCAAACAGCAACCCTTCATTCTCTATGGGTACTTCTTGGGGAGCAGCTATGAAAGACATTAAAGGACTAGATTATATAACAGCTACTTGCAGTACAACTCTGTCCAAAACCTGTTTCTTTTGTTGTAGTCAGAATGTAGACTGGAGAGGATAGAGGGGCTTGGCATGCTGTGGTCATTGAGGGTCACAAAGAGCCGGACACCAATGAATACCGACTGAGCAACAGATATGTTATAATCCTTGCCTGCTGCATGCTTTGCTGGGGAGTTTCTTCCTCTCTTCTTGCAACAGAAACAAAGCAGGAAGGGAGAAGAAATTTCTTTAAAAAGGGGGGGAAAGGCTATGACCAATAGAAAGGTTACAAGCTTTGGGATTTGCAGTCAATCTTGAATGGGATTAATGTGGAGGCAGCCAACTTGACTCCATTAGAATGCCAGTTGTAGCCACTCTGCTGTCAGTAGTGTTGAAATACTCAGGTGGAAAAAGCCTGCAGTAATTGGAGGACAATATCTAGTCTAAGGGCCCTTTTCCACTAGCAGTCGCTAGCGTTCACGCTGAACGCTAGCGATTGCTGAATCGAAAAAAAGCTAAAAATTTACTGGCGATTTCCCGACGTTTGCAGCCGCGATTTTGCTATGCTATGCACTGCATAGCAAAATCGCGGCAAAAGTCGCTCCGCGGCGCGATTGCGATCAAGTAAAAAACGAATCGCGGTAGTGGAAATTACCTACCGCGATTCCTATGTTAAAAATCAAACCGTAGCGATTTTAAAATCACTAGCGGTTTGCGGTTTTGCGATTAAGCAGTCGCAAACGCCCTAGTGGAAAAGGGGCCTAAGTACTGGGTAGCCCCAGCTAATGAATGAGATTACAGGCTCAGACACACTATAAGCGCTTTTCTGAGCGCTTATAAATGATTAGCACTTTGTGAGCTCTTTTAAAAAAAACAAACAAGAAAAAAACACTCCCATTCACTCATTAAAATTGTGGTAAAAATCATGTAAAAATTGTTGCAATTTTTGCGTACGCGATTGCAGCGATTTTTACCCCCATTTTAATGAACGTGAATGGGAGCGAGGTTTAAAAAGCGCTCAGAAAGCGCTAATCAATCACAGAGCGCTCAGAAGTGCATATAGTGTGGCTGAGCCTTACCTGTGCCCTGAATGTACTGCAGCAAAAATGTACATTTACAGGCTTAAAAAACATTTTTTCTTAGAATTTTTTAAACTGAATTTTACAAAAACAAAGTGGGTGTTTTTTTTCACCCACAGAATCAAATTTCACATTTTCAGGCTGCTCGTATCGGCTGGTCATTCATAAGTTGGGGACTTCCTGTACCTATCCTGGCAAACAAGACAAATAGAATTTTTAAATTGTGCTTATTAACTTTTTCTGTCCTTGAACTGCCAGTAGGAAGACCTGACACATCTGACTGCATGGAGCGTGTGAAATCTACACAGAATGCAGCCTTAAGGTGGGTACACACATCAAATAAAAGTCTTTGGAAAATGAAAGCTCACAGACCAATTTTACCCCCTTCCATGTAGTATGAGAGCCATACTCTGTCTACACAGTCTATTCTATTGAGCTGAACTCCCCATCAGATAAAAATCTTTGCAAGATGCTGCACACAAAGATGCTGTACTCATGCAACAGATCAGTATCTGCAAAAGATCTGTTCGTGCTAAATGCATTCATAGTCTATGATATCTGCAGATCTCATACACACCTTGTTTAATGCTGGGCATACACAGGTCGATCCGACGGCCGATTAGCTGCCGGATCGACCCCCGCCGCGTCCCCGCTCGTACGGATCGATTCCCACTCGTCCCCGCCGGTGCTCATCAGCCGCTCGATTCCCCGCTATTGTCCGCCGGCGGGGATCGAGCAGGTAATCTATCCGGCAGGTCATCGGACCTGTCGGATATTATTAATCGAGCCATCACCGTTACCTGCCGTGTATGCCCAGCATAACAGACCTTCATCTGTAGATCAGACAATCATCTGCAGATCCAACGATCCATCCTGGTGGATCTGATCTGCAGATGAATGTCCATTAAACAAGGTGTGTATGAGATCTGCAGATATCACAGACCATGAATGCATTTTGCAGGGATTGATCTTTTGCAGATACTGATCTGTTGCATGTGTACAGCATCTTTGTATACAGCATCTTGCAAAGATTTTATCTGATGGCGAGTTCAGCTCAATAGAATAGACTGTGTAGAGTATGGCCCTCATACTACATGGCAGGGGGTAAAATTGGTCTGTGATCTTTCATTTTCCATTTTTATCTGATGTGTGTACCCACCTTTACTTGGTGAGCACTTTACTGGGGCTTTACTCTGGATAGCTGACTTCATATTGTGCCTAGGCAAAGAGGAAGTCAAATGAGGAAGCTCAGCATAGGGAGGAGTGCTGGTAGATTACACTCCACACTCACTCTGCCTTATGAGATAAGGAGATAAGATGCAATTATGATGCAAACTCTGTATATGGAAACATATGTTTAGGCTGTCCCTCTGAACACACATATCCAAAACTGTATAAAAATATGAGGAGAGCTTACAACTGTAACGAGAGGTATATGGAGGCTGCCATATTTATTTTCGTTTAAACAATACCTTTTGCCTGGCTATCCTGCTGACCCTCTACCATAGCCCCTGAACAAGCATGCAGCATTTCAGGCGTTTCTGATATTGTCAGATTTGACAAGATTAGCTGCATGCTTGTTGTTGGTGTAATTCAGGCACTACTGCAGCCACACAGATAAGCGGAACTGCCAGGCAACCTGTAACATACAAGATACTGTATACAATAAGCGCTCTGAAGACCGTCCCCCATCACCTGCAGAACAGCCCCATTCATGTGTACAGCCCTGATTACTGTACTTCAACACTGGACCACTTCAGGTCTAGCAAGTGCTGGCATTACTCACCAAATCCATGCTATTTACAGCTCACATCACTGCATACATTCATAAACCAGTGAGTCACACTGTCACACACATTCCTTCGCTGCCAAGATGCTTCCCAGTACATTTACTACTCGTTATAAAAATATATCCAACAAGTGAGAAACACAAGAAGAATCTGTTGCTGTATGGACCAGATTAAAAGAGAGAATACAATACATTTGGGATTACAGCCACACTTTATAATTTAACACAGGAAAGGTGATTCCAAACCAATGTGGCAGAACACACTGATGCGTCATGGCCTCAGCCAGTAACCTCCCGGAGAAAAAAAAAAAAAAAAAAAAAAAAAAAAAAAGTGTATTATGCAGATGGCCCAGATTTGAAATTCTTTATCCCTTTTGCTGCCATGCTCTTGTTACCACAATGCACTTAATGCTTACTGCAAAGCCAGTATTACATGTTTCGCTTATATTAAAGCAGGATTGTCACCATAAAAATCAAAGTTCAACAACAACTGGTCTCAGTGTATTAAGTGATGAAGATACTAATCCTGCATTCAAAACTTTTTCTGCTGTCATGTTTTGGAGTTATCACATACCTTAGGAGCACTAGCCCTTTAAGTGCCATTGCCAAACAGTTGCCTGCTGGGGGTCTTTTTATCTATAATATATTGCTCCTCTTCCCTTTAGTTCCCCCTCCTAATGACATAAGACAGTGCACTACCTAGTATAAACCTCAGTGGGAGTGTCTAAAGACTCTAGGAGGAGGACCGGTAGCGAATACACAATAAGCAAGAGGAGAAAAAAAAAAGTGAGGGAGGAAATTATGTAGGAGTCTCTGCTTTTTCTTTAGAAAATTCACAGGAATCATAACGTGGACAGTGCAATCCATCTGCTATGCAAGTAGAACTAGTATTTATCTACTTATGTGTTTTTTTATTTCTAGGTTAGCATAAGTGTCACTTGTTCTTTAACCTTTTGGGGACCGCGGGAATACGTTTCTACGCCGCTCCTGCGGCGCATCTACTCTGATCCGGCGTTGGATCTACGCCGCCGGTTCCCCGCTACCTCCCGCCGATCGGGTCTCCTGGCCGCCCGTAATTCGGCTGTCAATAGACAGCCGGGAAGTTAATTTATGCGTAAGGAGCCAGTTTCATTGGCTCCTTACCATGTGATCACTGTGAGCCAATCACAGTGATCACTGGGCAGAAAGCAACAAAGTTGCTTTCTCGCCCGCCCTCCCTGTCAGACTGTCAGCGATCTCTGATAGAGAGAGCTGCAGCTGCTGTGTCTGTGTCTCACAGACGGTTTTAATGTTAAAAAAAAAAAACTATTTTAACTATTGTACACCTTTGATCCCCTCTGATCCCTTCCCAAACACCTATAGTGTTAGTGTAGTCTAGGGTCTAGGGTCTGTATTGTATCAGTGTAGATCAGTGTAGATCAGTGTACAAAGGAGTGTAGATAGACATATATATATATAGTGTAGGGGTAGAGAGTACAGTATATAGGAGTGGGTGTAGAGAGGAGTGTATATAGTGTAGTGTAGAGAGAAGTGTATATGTAGTGTAGAGAGAAGTGAATATATACTGTATACATAGTGTAGTGTAGAGGAGGAGTGTATATATACTGTATATATAGTGTAGTGTAGAGAGGAGTGTATATATACTGTATATATAGTGTAGTGTAGAGAGGAGTGTATATATACTGTATATATAGTGTAGTGTAGAGAGGAGTGTATATATACTGTATATATAGTGTAGTGTAGAGAGGAGTGTATATATAGTGTATATATAGTGTAGTGTAGAGGAGTGTATATATACTGTATATATAGTGTAGTGTAGAGAGGAGTGTATATATACTTTATATATAGTGTAGTGTAGAGAGGAGTGTATATATAGTGTAGTATATACAGCACTGTATATATATTTCTGTGGAAAGTGACTGCATATAGGGGCCGTACCCATATACAGTTTGTGTATATACTGCCATTTCTTAAAAAGGCAGAAATGACGAAGAGGACGTACTCTCTTCAGCAGGCGTATGAACTTATGTGCCTGTCTGGTGAAAGCAGCGAGGAGGTGGACAACTCTGACTCGGAGTTTGAGCCAGTCGTCGACAGCGACACCATATCCGCTGATTCAGAAATTGAGGATCAGTCCTCTCCCCAACCAAACAGCAGCGGGAGGCAGAGAGAGACTGTCGTGACAGCCAGCCAGACAAACAGTGGAGAGAGCAGAGTACCCCCTGCAAAACGCCGGCGCCGCCACACATTGATACCAGAGGACATGGCTAATCCTGTGTGGTCACCCGCCAATTTGGAAGCAGTCGAGCAACCACCATTTACCGCCCAGGCAGGAATATCCATAGACACCACAAATTTCTCCCCAATGGATTTCTTTCAGCTGATAATATCGGATGAGCTGTTGGGGATGATTGTGGAGCAAACAAATCTGTATGCTCAGCAGCACATCGCTGCTCACCCAGGGTCCAGTTACGCAAAGCCCGGTCACTGGAAGCCCACTACAATCCCCGAATTTAGAAAATTTTTAGGGCTTTTCCTGAATATGGGCATCACCATAAAACATCATTATAAAGACTACTGGAGCAAGGTATCCATCCATCACATGGGCATTTTCTCATGCACTATGTCCAGAACACGTTTTCTGACAATATTGCGTTTCCTGCATTTTAATGATAACGCTCAGTGTGCATCCAGTACCAGCCCAAATTTTGATCGGCTTTATAAAATCCGTCCCCTTATCAATTTTTTTTCCCAAAAATTTCCAGAGCTATACACGCCTGAAAAAGATATTTCCATCGATGAATCCCTCATACATTTCACCGGACGTCTGGCCATAAAGCAGTACATACCCTCTAAACGCACGAGGTATGGTGTCAAAATGTACAAGCTTTGTGAAAGCACCAGTGGCTATACCTGGTCATTCAGGATTTATGAGGGGAAGGACAGCCAATTAGAGCCCCCTGGGTGCCCAGATTACATCGGCACAAATGGGAAAGTGGTGTGGGACTTAATTACCCCATTGCTAAATAATGGCTATAATCTCTACCTGGACAACTTCTACACGAGTATACCCCTTTTTAAACATCTGTTCAGCCAGAAAACCCCTGCTTGTGGTACAATGAGATCGAACCGTAAAGGCTTCCCACAGACGCTAGTCAACAGGCGCCTTGAAAGAGGAGAGTCACAATATCTTCGCAGCAATGAAATGCTGGCGGCGAAGTATAAGGACAAAAGGGATGTGTACATGCTTTCTACAATACATCCAGCAGCAAATGCACCGACCAGGAGAGATGGTGTACAGAAGCCATTATGTATCCACGAGTACAACCAGTACATGGGAGGTGTGGACTTCAACGACCGTCTTGTACAGTCACACCTGGCCTTGCGCAAGTCAAAGTACTGGTATAAAAAGGTTGCAATTTATTTAATTCAAGTGGGCATAGTTAATTCTTGGATACTCCACAAAAAGTCCACAAACAGTGGTACCTATAAGTCTTTCCTGGAGACCATAGTTATCGAACTGCTGGAACCATCAGATGAAGGCCCAAGTACAAGAAGTGATGCAGTTGCCAGACTTTCTGGGAAACATTACCCAGTAAAAATTCCACCAACCGCCTGCAAAGAATATCCACAGAAAAGATGCAGGGTTTGCTCTAAGCAGAAAAGGAGAGTACTCAGTCGATATCACTGTACAGATTGTCCTGAAAAACCTGGACTGTGTATGAAAGATTGTTTCCGGAAGTACCATTCCTCCATAAGATTTTAAATAGTTTCCCCTAAAATTCCACTAAATTTCACAAAATCAGCAGAGGTGTACCATTCCTCAACATTTTAATTTTTTCCACCCGCAAAATCCCAGCGTTTGCAAAATGCATTTTTTTTATTTAGAAATGTCAGTTCTTTTGCTTTTTCATAGACATACTTCGGAGTGTAGAAGAAATTCACCCCAGAAATGATTCAGTAACTCCTTCCGAATAAAATGATATCAGATATGTGGGGCTACATTGTTTTTATAGTTAAAAGCAGTATCCAGAAAACGTTGTCTGTAATTGAGCTTTCAGAGAGCATAAATCACAGGCTTGTATTTTCCAGCATAAGCCGCTCACAATGACGTCTGAGGTAAAAAGTCTGTCAAATTCCCACCAAAATGACTTCATTCAGTAAACTAAACCCCCTGAGGTATCATTCGATGGGTGCATTGATAATTTTGGCTGCATAGATTATTGGTGAAATGTGTGACAACAAAATAAAAAATGCATTTCATTCCATCAAGTTTCACCAATAATCTATGCAGCCAAAATGATCAATGCACCCATCGAATGATACCTCAGGGGGTTTATTTTACTGAATGAAGTCATTTTGGCGGGAATTTGACAGACTTTTTACCTCAGACTTCATTGTAAGCGGCTTATGCTGGAAAATACAAGCCTGTGATTTATGCTCTCTGAAAGCTCAATTATAGACAACGTATTCTGGATACTGCTTTTAACTATAAAAACAATGTAGCCCCACATATCTGATATCGTTTTATTCGGAAGGAGTTACTGAATCATTTCTGGGGTGAATTTCTACTACACTCCAAAGTATGTCCGTGAAAAAGCAGAAGAACTGACATATCTCAATAAAAAAAATGCATTTTTCATTTTGTTGTCATACATTCCATCAAATTTCACCAATAATCTATGCAGCCAAAATGATCAATGCACCCATCGAATGATACCTCAGGGGGTTTAGTTTACTGAATAAAGTCATTTTGGCGGGATTTTTACTATTTCAGTAGATTAGAGCTTCAAGAAAGTGATGTACACTAGCATTGTCACTTTTGTTCACTGAAAAGCTAAATTACACAGTTTTTCCACAATCCCTACAATGTACCTAATATGTAAATATTTTGCATTTTTTTGCCATATATGCATAGGAAACACATGAAATAATAGATTTTAAAAAGATTTTATGTTTTAATGCAAGATATTTACACATCTTTGGTTGAACATTTCAGACAATTACATTTTTGAACACATTTTTTGTGCAATTTTCTCATTAAAAAAACAATAAAACTCCAACATTCACATAATTAAGTGGTATAGAAAAAAAGCCCTATTTGTCCTGAAAAAAACAATATCTCATTTGTTTGGATAGACTAAAAACTGAGTAAGATATTTAAACTCAAACAAAAGCATCTCAAAACTATGAAAAATGCTCTGGTCCTTAAGGGGGTTTTATGTGCTGGTCCTGAAAAGGTTAAAGAGAATCTGTATTGTTAAAATCGCACAAAAGTAAACATACCAGTGCGTTAGGGGACATCTCCTATTACCCTCTGTCACAATTTCACCGCTCCCCGCCGCATTAAAAGTGGTTAAAAACAGTTTTTAAAAGTTTGTTTATAAACAAACAAAATGGCCACCAAAACAGGAAGTAGGTTGATGTACAGTATGTCCACACATAGAAAATACATCCATACACAAGCAGGCTGTATACACCCTTCCTTTTGAATCTCAAGAGATCATTTGTGTGTTTCTTTCCCCCTGTTCTCATGCACTGAAGTTTCAGGCTGCTCTTTTCTTCCTGCAAACAGCTTTGCCCTTGTCTGTAAGTAACTCCTCAGTATGTGAAAGCCCAGCCAGCTCAGAGGACGATTTATACAGCTTGTAAAAGATAAGAGAGAAGAGAGAAGCTGCCCTAATCTAAATAATACACAGGCAGTGTGCATAGAGTGGCCAGGAAGGGGGAGTTCATAGCAGAACCACAACACTGAAGAACTTGGCAGCCTTCCAGGCACAGGCTGACAAGTCTGACAAGAGAGAGATAAGTTGATTTATTACAGAGACTGTGATAGTGGAAAGTGCTGCAGTAAGCTAGAACACATTAGAATAGCTTTTGGAACTTGTAGGATGATAAAAAACAGGATGCAATTTTTGTTACGGAGTCTCTTTAAAGAGACTCTGAAGCGAGAATAAATCTCGCTTCAGAGCTCATAAATAGCAGGGGCACGTGTGCCCCTGCTAAAACGCCGCTATCCCGCGGCTAAACGGGGGTCCCTTCACCCCCAACCCACCCCCCGCAAAAGAGTGTCGTAGAAAGGTCGCAGATTTATTGCTTCCTGGAGGCAGGGCTAACGGCTGCAGCCCTGCCTCCAGTCGCGTCTGTCAGCGGCGCATCGCCGCCTCTCCCCCGCCCCTCTCAGTGAAGGAAGACTGAGAGGGGCGGGGGAGAGGCGGAGATACGCGCTGACAGACGCGCGTGGGGCAGGGCTGCGGCGGTTAGCCCTGCCCCAACCAGGAAGCGCTCCCCCGCTGCACCGAGGGGGATTTAGGGGTGAAGGGACCCCCGTTAAGCCGCGCTATAGCGGCGTTTTAGCAGGGGCACACGTGCCCCTGCTATTTATGAGGTCTGAAGCGAGATTTATTCTCGCTTCAGACTCTCTTTAAGCAAACACACATTACAGACTGAAAGTTCATTAGTGACCCTGCATCTATGCATTTTCTGAAAGCAGAGCTCGTAGAGTAAAAATACAGTATCGTCATTTAGTATGTCACATGATCATCATCTTAATATTTATTAAATGAACATTTTTTTTAAACACCCCTAAATAAAAATAAGTAAAATTGTGAGCGCTTTTAGAACAGTGACATGTTGAATAAGTAAAACTATATAATAGGTAACTTATATAAAATCCTCAATGATGTCTCCTGTTTAACATTATACTATACACGGTGGTATAGTGGGTAGCACTCTTGCCATGCAGCACAGGGTCCATGTTTTGAATCCCAGCACTTTCTGCATGGAGTCTGCATATTCTCCCCATGTCTGTGTGGGTTTCCTCCGGACATTCTGGTTTCCTCCCACAACCCAATAAACATACAGACAAGTTAATTGGCTTCCCCCTAAATTGGTCCTAGACTACAATACATGCACTACGATACATACATAGACATATGATTGTAGTACGGCCCCGCTGAGGGACAGTTAGTGACAAAACAATATACTCTGTACAGCCTTGTGGAAGATGTATTATAAAATAATAAAATAATAATAATAATACATTACAGTCGTTACATGTTTACCCCCCAGTATTGGCGTTTTCTATCTGTGTAAAAGTCATCTTGCAGTGTAACAAACAAATGCGACTAAAATATCCAGCATCCATGCAGCATTTGCCCTACAGCTGTATGCTGTACGCTGTGACTTATGTCCACACTTTGCATCACAAATTACTCATCTGAACGAGGTCTCATAAAACCAGACTGGCAACACCTCATATTCAGTGTATTGTAAGGAAACTGCCACTCACGGGTTATGGTAACATCTGGAATGGGGCTGAATTCGGCTACTTCAGATGGAGAGTCTTCTGGTGCGGGCAGAACCTGAAAGAGAATTATAAATAAAAATTAACATTACCACAATGTCTAAGTGAAATGGCCATACTAAAAGTGTATATAAAAATCTGCCACTGGGGTGGAAGTGTATTCGGGCCTATTTCTCCTGCATGCTGTTTTTGTAACACCTGTGCTTCTTCCAATCATCAGCATTATAATGTAAATCAAAGCAAAAAATTTCCACTAGTGCAATGTAATCTATAAAACATTGCCTGCTGTTGCATTAAGTCAAAAGGGGCTCCTCCTCCCCCTCAAAAAAAACACATCTCGGGCAAACAAATGTTTTCTAGGCCAATTTAGCTGGTTACTGCTTCCAACTAGCTGTGCATGAATCATATGCTTTTTGCAAGTGCACCTATGGGATGACTACAGCCATTGAAAAAGCACACCAAATATTAACTTCCCCTATTATTCCCTTTTCTAAGGAGACTCTTCATTGCAAAACATAAAAAAAATAAGAGCCGTTTAACTGGTATTTTTAAATTGTCCCTTTACAGAATTCACAAGTAGCCAAGAGTCTAACAAAGTACTGCAAACAACAACATACATACTACTTTCTTTTAATAGTGTACTCTGTGTTCTCACGATTATACCGGAAGTCCAAATGTCACTGCAGAAATAGGTTACAGTTCCAAAGTAATGACAAGCAGAGGAAGAATACAGATCATGTGACTCACTCTCTCTCCTCCCATTGCTGCTCCACATGTCGAAAGACACTGAGTGGGAAAGAGACAGCCTGGGGGAAAAATACTGTAAAAACAGCTGGCTGATAAACAGCGCCGACGTGTCTTCTTAAATTATCTTCATGTTGACAGGGACAAGCAAAGCAACGCACAACCTGCACACTAGGCAAATGGCAGGGCAGTCTCAGCAGAAGAAAGACACTTCCTTCCAGCACTAAACATCAACCGGGCTTTGCTAGAAGGTCACTTGCAGCTAGAGCTCTACTAATAAATGAGAGTTCTGCTTTATGAGCTGGGTTCTCCTATGCAGTCAACGTCTATAATCTAACCAATAGCAATACTCAGAAATGGATTAAGATGAAATGGAGCTCTGGGCAAGATCACAGTGTTTTCCCACCGCTGATGGTCACCTGGATTTTTTGTTAGTAAGATTTGATGGGGGCTAACATCTGCCAGGCCTCTAGACTCTCTCCAGGCCCTAGGCAACTGCTTAGAATTGCCTTGTGGATGATCCGGCTCTGACAATACTGTATACTGTAAGAGCCAATTGGTTGACTTTAGCTTGGACATCCTGCTCAGGAACAACATCCACTGGGCTATATAAATATGGCAAGACCAGAGACCGATTGCATAGAGCAGCAGTGGCATAGCGCTTAGCACTCTCGCCTTGTAGCGCTGGGTCCCCGGTTTGAATCCCAGCCTGGGCACTATCTGCACGGAGTTTGTATGTTCTCCCCTTGTCTGCATGGGGTTTCTCCGGGCATTCCGGTTTCCTCCCACATTCCAAAAATACAGATAACTTAATTACTTCACCCTAAATTGTCCCCAGACTCTGATAGATACGCTACACTATACATACATAGACCTAGGACTATGGTAGGGATTAGATTGTGAGACCCTCTGAGGGACAGTTATGGTAAGTGACAAGACAGTATACTCCGTACAGCACTGCGGAAGATGTCGGCGCTATATAGATCCTAAATAATAATCATAATAATAATCATAATAATAATAATAATAATAAGTGCGTGGCCAGCATGCGGGAAGATATGATGAAAAACTGAAGTACAGTAATGAACAAGGGCCAGCCTCCGATGTGACACACAATGACATTTAGTTATGACTGGATCTGAGGACCACATTTGACTGAAACCAACTGAAACCAGCCACTCTGCAGGACTAGTTCTGTTTGATGCAGAGCCAACATTAATTAAGCTTGTCTACCCAATCCTTTCATTATTAAATGCCTCAAAAATTATTGAAGGTAATCACATATTGAGGAGGCCGACATTTGCTGGATTCCATTAGCTCAAGATGTTTATGAAACTGAGCAATGATATACATGGGGTCCAAAGTCCACCACTAGAGAGCACTGCCGCGTTAAACTTCACTGGCGACTACTTAGGCCAGTGATGGATAACCTTGGCACTCCAGCTGTGGTGGAACTACAAGTCCCATGAGGCATTGCAATACTCTGACAGCTCCAAGCATAACTTGGGGAGGCAGAAGCATGATGAGATTTGTAGTTGTCACAGCTGGAGTGCAAAGGTTAGTCATCACTGACCTAGGCTCTCCCTGCTGCCACAAAACTCTCCTGCAGCGTTAAATACTATTCCCGCTCCGAGTTGTTGCAACTCTGAAGGAGATGTAATTCGGGGTCCAGCAACCGCCAGAGCCCCAAATTACCCTTACGCGCCTCGCACAGCATTACATTGCTGCTATGGGGTGCCTGGTTTCGTTGTCCAACACTGAGCGCCAAAACCACCTGCTTCGGGTGGGTGATGCACGTGACCAGTATAATGCTCACTCTGGTCACGGACCAGTTCCTGGAGCAGACAGCAGCGGACCAATGGGCATGCTTTCCTATTAGTGGCCTGTTTACACACGCCCGGTTTTGTCAACTGTGATACCACAATGGACAAATCTGACAGGTACGACTTCTTCAGATAGCAGATACATTGCCATTCATCTAATAGCATAGCACTCGACTTCAGTGGGCATTGTACTGTAGAACTGTACAGAGTGTCTGTATTATATAGACAGACTACCCCTCCAGCACGTGTCAACCAAGCCTTAGGCTCGGTCCACACTTGTCAGGTTGCAGATCGGAATGAGTTTTAAACAGATCAGTTTTTCATACGTTTCCAGCCCGTTTAAACATATGTCAAAATTGTGTCCTTCCTTCAAGCATGTTTCTATTGGATAAGAGGTCCATTAATGACAGTGAGGTGAGGAGCAGGCAGTAGGCAATCTGCTTTGGCATCCGGTTTCTGTGTGTGAAGGGAGATCCGTTTTTGTGTTGCCTTTCATTGCCTCCGTGGGGATTCTGGCTCCAGGGAAAAAGTGCAAAGTCCGGACTCTCCGTTCAGTTTTCAGGCACGGATCCCATGGATTAATTTTTTGACTAGAGTGAAGATGGCCGCTATTTTTAACATTGGGATCCACAGCTCCCAACCTTTTTTGTCCGCGTCAAAAAAGGTACAACACAGATACAGATCCTGAACAAGTGTTAACCGGCTCTTACTGTGAGCTTTGAACAAAAAAACTTTGAATACAGTAGGCAGGAGTGTCAGAACTTGGCTTAGAAGTAGGAAACAACCCAAGTTGGGTATGTTTTTGCAAGCTCTGCTCAGCACAAACAGATCCTATTGTTAAATATAGGAACTGCTTCCACTTGTTAAAAAAAAAAAAGTGGAAAACAGAACCTGACAAATTTTTCTGGAAAGGAAAGCAAAAAGCCGGCTGCACTGATGCAATTAAAGCTTAGGAGAATGGACAGTATCGGTTCTCACTAGGCTGATCCCTGCACCCACTTCAATTTCCGTGTATGATCACTGCCATGCCAATACTTACATGTCCCCCACTTCCGCTGATTCTTCTCAGTCCCGGTAAACAGATAGGGAATCCCATTGGATTGCAAAAGACCAAAGGAAAACCTCAGCAACAGAGCGGATTCTCATTGGTACATGGTTGACCAATTAAAATTATCTGTTGCTAGGGAGAATCTGTCTATTGTAATCCAATGCTCCTGCCAGTGTTCTGACTTTCTAGAATACCTGCAAAGCCAGCGTAAATTTTCTTCTGCGCCTCTTCTTTATGCTTGTCAACTAAGCATACAAAGGAGTTCACACAAGAGGGGTTAAGGTTAGATACCCACAGAGGGAGGTTTATGGTAGTTGCACACAGGTTGGTGGTGGTGGTTAAGGTTTGTTGCACACTGGGGGGCGGGGGATGGAAGGTTAGCTGCACATGAGGGGATGCTGAGGTTAGACATCACTAGGGTAGGCTTCTGAGTCACAGTAAGGAGAGGTTAGGTCACAGAAAAATATTGGTAAATATTACCAATATTTTACTATATCCTCTAGATTGTAAGCCTTTGGGCAGGGTCCTCCTCCTTTTGTGTCCTACCTGATCATGCACCTCCATTACTGTGAACCCATGCTATGCATTTGAGTGAACCTAACTTGCCTAATCTCCATGCTCCCATCCAGTGACTGACTAAGCATTACCTGGTACTCATACTGTGCTGTGTGATCTGGTTTTCTTGTATTCCTGTATTGTCATATTGCTGTATGTCACCCCTAAATATTGTCTGTAACCTAAACTAATGCCCAGCGCTGCGTAATGTGTTGGCGCTTTATAAATACAATAAATAAAAAATAAAAAAAATCAATGAAGTGGTAGAATATCGGTAAATCTAATGATATAGTACAACCGCTATTCTGCAAACACTGATAGGAATGTTAGTGTGTCGATTTAACTTGGCAAACTAACATACATGCATGCTACTTTTATGCTAGTTTGTAGGAACACCAGCCTCCAGTCTGTTTATTGTTTATCGGCTTCTGGACCGGAGGAGTCAGCAGCGGCAGAACCGGGGGTCATGCGGGTATATTAGCAATCGAACATGGCGATCGATGAGGATGAGGCGGACATGCAGCGTAGTGCTTACTGTGCCATTTTGCATCCGCTCTATTGGGAACCAAGCCTTATCGGTCGCAGTCAACAGAAATGAGTTAGTTATATAAACTGACTTTAAGTACCCCTGAACGGTGTTGTGAACAATATACTTTTTATATTGTTACATTTCCGGTGCTGTGATATACATCACAGCACCATCCTCCTCCCCCTCCAGCACCCCCTCTGTCCCCCGCTGTAATAAGTCTTCAACGACGGGCGAGGAGGAAGCGTCAGTACTTCCTCCTCTTTGCACATCCTTAGCTCCGCCCCAGCACTCGTAGCTTATCGTATTTGATCTGAGTGCCACACACAGCACTAAGGGAAGCTGTGCTGTATGCGGGCTTGAGGTAATTGAGGCCAGAACGATAGTGTATATTAGTACACTATTGTCCTGACCACAATTACCACAAGCCCGCACACAGCGCAGCTTCCCTGCGTGTGGCACTCAGATCAGGAATGATACGCTACAAGTGCGGGGGGAGGAGCTAAGGACGGGCAGAGAGGAGGAAGTACTGACACTTCCTCCCCGCCCATCATCGGCGTTCTGCTCAAGTCGAATATTTCGGCTGAGCAGAACGGGGACACGGGGCACTGGGGGAAGTGGATTGTGCTGCGACGTAAGTCACAACACCAGAAATTAAACTGTATATAAAGTATATTATTTACAACCCGGTTCAGAGGTACTTTGAACCTTCCCTCTCCATAGGCAAGTATATTACTTTTTTAAAAAAAATTTTTTTAACCCACTACAGTTTTACTTTAATGGTCTCCAGCAAGTGCTAACAGACACTTGGAGCAAGCACCAATTGCAAATACATAGGACTACAAATGTCCAAAGCTAATATACAGGACATTACAACAAAGCAGAGAACATCTAACCGTAGGATAATCAGCTTCATCCAAAGATCCATATCTTGTAACATCTCTCCAGAAGCAAGAAATACAAGGCTGCATGATTCCCCAGCACTGCCCCATCAGGATCTCTATCAGCTCTATGATATCAGAGGCAGCCTTCTAAAAAAAAGCTCTCAGCAGTAATAGTAATACTCATGGAGAAGCAGGAGATCAGTTTGATCAGGAGTTAGAACTGTGAGGCTCAGATTTGCAGGTCATGATCATGAACCAAAACAGGAAGTGAATACAGCGAATCAGAGCCTTGATAATCTGTCACCTGGGTAAACTGATCACATGCTTCTCTGCTACACACAAGCTTTACTGGTTAGCAATCTGCCTAGTTTGCTTGACCTGCAGCAGAGGAAGTCACTAATAACTGTCATGGAGGTAGCAGAGACAAAAACAAACACCAGCTGCAAATCTGAAGTCATATCCAGAGTATTACAACTTACTGACATTCAGACACAAATCAAGCTTCTGGTATCATTTTTACAATTGCAAGAGAAATAAATACTACTGT
Source organism: Hyperolius riggenbachi (assembly GCF_040937935.1). NCBI lineage: Eukaryota > Metazoa > Chordata > Amphibia > Anura > Hyperoliidae > Hyperolius > Hyperolius riggenbachi. The sequence goes on along the minus strand of NC_090648.1, from coordinate 122,973,889 downwards.
ATACATTTTCTTTTCATGATTATTTTTTCAGCTTTGGAGGTCGCATGACCCCACCACCTGATTGTACTGACATGAGGCTAAACGCTCGCAGTCTATAATCCTATATAAATGTACTAACTGAACGTATATAGTGCATGGACCCGGAAGAATCTGTGGCTGACGGCTTAGTCTGGGGGTCAGACACACAAAAAGCGTACTTCATTTGAGAACTGTGGGTTCCCTGGGTCATCTCTGATCAGTGCTGTGCCAACACTCCTTCCCACAACCCCGCTGTTGCATCCCACGGGCCCCTGTGTAACTTGCCAGAGCCACCCCGCCACAGTATAATGTGGAGAGCTTAGGGCTCTTTCACATCTGCACTGATTTCCTGCATTTTGACGCAAAGACAATACTTTGCATTTACCAAGGTAAAATGAAAGTCCATAGACTTTCATTCTACTTTTCACATCCAACGCTGCGTTTTGGCGCGTTGTGGAACGACGCAGCCGGGAGCTTTTAATCGTCCGGCGCCGTCGTTTTCCCGTCGGGTGAATTAGAACTACCGCCGCTAATCAGCGTTGCACCGCAACATCACGACGTCCGCGCTGCAGATCATAGCGCTTGCAGGAAATCGGCTTCTGCAAGCATCATGTAATGTGAAATAGCCCTTACTAGCTGCAACAGTGGCAAATGAAGGGAATAGATGGCACATGTACCATGCCCCTTTCCAGGTGAAGCAAAAGGAGGATGGTCTGCTGAAATTAGTCACCTGCTGAATATAAGGGACTCCAACCTATCAGAAAACGTTAGGAAATAAGATCAGACCTATTGGAAATTATCTATCGAACCATCTATCTGCTAAAATATCTCATGGTGTATTCCCAGCATTAGAAGCTCCAGTCTGATGTCACATCTTAATTTCAATTGAATAAATATGGTGAATTCCTGGGGAATGGGCCCACTTTTTTTTTCTTAAAGGGGGTGGGGGGTAAAGTAAATTGGCTTTGAAATGAACAATTAAAAAAAAATGCAAGATGTAAAGTAGTGAGATTCTCAGTCGCATATTTATTGCGGTGTCTGCATGCATACCAGAAGCAAAAAAAACAAAAACAAAATCTCTAGTGAGAACACAGGGAGTAAGAAGAGCCTATCAAAGTTAGGTAATATTAAAAAAGGACTAGGGTTCAACCACTTTACGGAATATCCACATTTTATTTCCTCAACTGCAGCGAAGTATTCAGAGTGTGCACCTGAGAAAGGGCAGTTTGCGCCAAAATGTAGTGCCAATCACTGTGTCTGCTCTGCATGGATATACTCTACAGCTGTACATTAGTTGTCCTCTGGTTGTTTTCCTGGATTTGTTCAGGGATGGAGGGGTAGCCAGGGCCGGATTTGTACTTTTTACCGCCTAAGGCCACTGTCACCAGCCGCCCCCCTTCGGTATAGGTAGCGAGATGACCCCTCCCCCTTTCCCTCCAGTATAGGTAGCCAGATGACTCCTTTAATCCCTCCTTTTCCCACTCCCCTTCAGTATAGGTAGTCAACTCGCCTTCAATGTCACAAATTTCTCTACTCGTCTCCAGTGCAGAAGCTTCCTCTTCCTTTCCGTCTCCAATGCTGCCCAAGCTCATAGCCACCGGCCACAATGCAAACGTGCACGCCGAGTACTGTGGTCAGGCGCTCGCCTGATCTCTCTGCATTGCAGCATTTGCAAGCTTGCAAATGCTGCACCAGGTTAGCATGCTGCTTTGGTGCTCTTGCTCCTGTGGTGCCCTAGGCCATGGCCTAGGTGGCCTTGGCTTAAATCGGGCCCTAGGGGTAGCCCTGTGTGACCAGGAGGTTGCAGCTGGAGTCAGCTTTACCACTGCTATAGCTTGCCGAAGGAGGGCCTGTTTGTTGTTGCTAAAGGCCTGGTACCTGCAAACTATTTGTGTGCGCGCCCACACAGTTGTAATTATCCTTACTTCACTTCTTTACTTAAGCCACGAGGACAAGAGCCGAGGAGACAACTCCCAAACAACAAAAATGTGAATTATTTCCAGTTGGTTGTATGTTTCACGCTAAATAATGCAAAACTAAGAAATTCTTTGCTGCAGCTCCAGTAGTAAATTTCAATAGGTCACCTAAAACTTATAATAATAAAACTACAACATTCAGCTTCAATGTCACCTATCACAGATCCACAATTATACAGGCACTTCCTCGTTTGCATGGACAACTAGAGGTATGTAAAAATTCACACTGATAGTACAAAGTACCCGCTAAGTTAATGAAGTTACTCTAAAACAAACTGCATCTGAATTCTATTACTACTAAGTCTCAATGTGACCTGTTTTTGTGCTGGCACCACATTCTGCACATCAATATCTCCCATCACTTGCTGGACAGTAATGACTGATGGGAGTTCCCCTGCTCGCTCTTCCTCAGCCTCTGAAAGCACAAGATGAAATCAGGGAGGGGGGCGAATAGCCAGAAACTACTCAGCTTCTTTCATAGAGATACCTACAAGCTGGAGCTGAGACCACAAAATAGACAAAGTAATGCCAAATCCTCCATCAGACTCAATAGATGCACTGTGAAGCAAAGGAAGCTATAGTTGTCATGGTTCAGAGTAGAGAAATTTCTACACTCATGATTGGCCAGGAGGAGAGGACACACACACACACTGTATAAAAGTTGTAAGGTATTTTATGTCAAATCTCCACCTATGTCCTATTTCTAATGAGGCATTAAGGCGTTTTGACCTGCACTTCTGTTACCCATCTGAATTGGGAAACGTCTTATCACCACTTTAAAGGGAACCTGAAGGGACGTGTACATACATAGTATGTAGTAGTAATACACAGTAGTGCTTAAAACCTGCCCGTGTTCTTGTCAAGTGTTCAGAAACCAGTGTTTTATCTCTGAGGCCGATTTCACACTGTAAATTGGCGGCAGTGTTGCACTGCGGCAAGCCTGCCGCTGCGCCAAAAACAGGCCTTCAGGGAATACCGCGTTACTACGCAGTATACCCTTTCAGGCATCCAGCCAAACAGAAAGTGAGGCATGCTTGCAGTCACTTCCTGTTTTTGGAACGCGGAAGAAGGCGGAAGTGTATCATTAAATATACGCTTCCATGCATGCCTGCCAACTTTTTTGAAAACAATGCGTAACCATAGACTTACATGACTTACGGTCCGACGCAGATATGCACAGTAACGTAGTTTTGGAAGCACATCAGATTGAGGACTTCCTGCGCACTGCCCTGCAATGCAGGTAATGTGACTTTCCCCATAGATTTCAATTGTCTTGCGGTAGCAGTGCAGCAACAGTGTGAAAGGGCCCTGAGATGGTAATTAGAGGCCATAAAACATCTGTGTTTCTGTGCAATCATTCCTGATGGCAGAATAGAAAATAAAACTTCAATAGGTCAACCTTTCTCTGTGTGGAAGCTGGATGAACAGTAGTAATGCAAGTGTGATAAGTATAGCGAAAAGTTCAACCCCATAAAACTAAGTAAGTAAGGACATGGGACTCCAAGTTCTGGTTAGGATTAATTCTACAAATAATGACAGATTAAATAATCATATTCAATGTCAAGCAGCTGCAGCTAAAGCAAATACTTTAGGATGCTAGTATAATACTGCCTGTTTAGCTCTCTAGTAAGGCCACATCTGGAATACAGTTCTGGGGACCGCATTACAGAAGGGACATTGCAGTTTTAGAGCAGATGCAGAGAACAGCAGCAAAACGAATCAGGGGGATGGAAGGCCTTACTTACCAGGAAATGTTAGATAAACTGGGGTTTATTTAGTCTAGAGAAGACACTTTAGAGGAGATATAAAACATTTTTTTTTGCCATTTAGCAAAGGGTTCTTTACCACAAGTAGTAATGGCAAATCCTATAGCTGTGTTTAAAGTACTCCTGAACTGATTTTTTTTTAAAGAGAACCTGAACTGAAAATAAAAAGTCAAAATAACCATACACAGGTCATACTTACCTCCTGTGTAGTCTACTACTCAATCTTTCTCTCCTCTGCAGCATCCCATTTGTCCACTGTGATCAATGGAATTTTCCGTCCTCCATTTTAAAAATGGCCATTACCCCATAACAGCTTCCTGGTCAGCACACTGTTAAACTGTAATACCACCCACTTGAGCCATAGGGAAACATGGACATTACCTTGCACATTCAGTTGTAACTGACAGCTGCTGATATATAACTGACAGCAACTGGTATATTTCAGTTCTGGAAGGGATCACTGTAAGAAGAAAATGGTGAGCTTCTGAGAGGAACTGATGGTGAGGTTAGTATGTAATATTCATTTGCAGCTATGTCGTGTGTTTATTTTAAATACATTTTACTTGCTTCAGGTTCCCTTTAAGCTTACTATTAATCGCAATTTACGTGCGGTGCTGTGACATGTCACAACACCATCCTCCCCCTCTAGCAACCCCCTGTGGCCGCAGCTCTGCTCAGCTGTAATCTTCAACTGAGCAGAACGTCAATTATGGGCAGGGATGAAGTGGCAGCTCCCATAGTCCGTCCCGAGGAATTACAATGGTATTGGGAAAAATCAGCATGGAGTGAAGGGGGCCTTCACTCCATGCTGATTTTTCCCAATGCCATTGTAATTAACTGTAATGGCGCACAGCGCACAAGAGCTGCCATCTATGTTGGCTTGTGGAGATTAAGCTCGGAATGATAGTCACAGAAAATGTGGAAGGGTGAATTGGGGTTTTAATACATTTTGCTGTGCTACATGACAGTTCTCTGCTAATCAAGTTTAACCACACATTCATTTTACATTACTGCACATATATATATATATATATATATATATATATATATATATATATATATATATATATATATATATATATATAAAAAAGTTCCATACCTGCTGAGTATATGATGGACAGTCAGACACAGTCCTCTTTGTACTGTTAAACACTGTTGCTTTCTCCTCCCACTCATCCTCATAGATCTGGAGCTCCTCCAGGGACTCCTCACGCATTATCGGATGCCAGGAAACTGTGTGCATACCGAAGTCTTTACTATCCAAAACATTCAGTTTTAGCAGCTGGCTTTCCTGAGTCTCAGTTTTGTGCACAGAAATTGGCATATTCTGGATGGTCAGTGCAGGAATAACTGTCTGTAAATTACAATCATCATTACGTAGTACTTCTAAGTTCTTAAATAAAGGGTTATCACAAAATAAGTGCTCATCTTCTACCTCCAGTTCGGAGTAAGCTGTATCCTCATTATCATCATCACTCTCTTGGTACTCATCCAGTTCCTGGGGATCTGCTTCTCTTACATTCTCCAGAGGGGAAGGTGACCTTAGATGAGGCTCAGGCTCCTGAACAGGTGGCTTAAGTTGAGGCTCAGGCTCACGAACATAAGGTGGCTTAAGTTGAGGCTCAGATTCCTGACGGGAAAGTGACCTTAGTTGAGGCTCAGGCTCCTGAACAAAAGATGGCCTTAGTTGAGCATCAGGCTCCTGAACATAAGGCGGACTTCGTTGAGGCTCAGACTCATGAACATAAGGTGGCCTTAGCTGAGGCACAGGCTCCTGAATGGAATGTGGGTTTAAGTTTGGATTGACCTCCCTGGTTCGGTGACCAATTTCCGTAATATCAATCTGATCTTGGAGATCCATGACACAAAGCTGAACCTGAAGTAAGCTGGCTAAAATAACATCCTGAGCAGAGCTTTCCTTTGACACAGTAGAGACCTGGCTCTTCATACTCCTGGTGACTGTATGGGATTGATGAAATTCTGAAACCAATGTTTTTTCAACTCTAGAATACTCTGTGCTTGTACAGCATTCTACAATGTTAGTACCTGGGGTGAAACCAAAGTTTCTGGCTTCTTCTTGCCCTTCATGATCATATATACTGATCGTGGGCCTTTCAGACCTGGGTGGGGTTGAGGGCAAGCCATTGTCCATAAATGATGGAAAGTGATTGAGATGCGGTAAAGATACAGCAGCTTCATGTCCCTGCCACAGCCTATTAAAGGTTTCAGTTTCTATGTCAGAGCGGACGTAATAAATAGGTAACAGGTCATCATCCACGGAGAGCTGCTGCTTTTCCATTTCACCCCTTTCATTTGTCTTTGATGCTTCTGGTCTGGCACAGAAGACAGAGAATCCTAAAGGACTCTTCCAGGAGAATTCAGGTTTCTAACAGCTGAGCGGCACTGGCAGTCCAGAGAGAAAGAATCTTCGGTGTTAACCTCTGCCCTGCAGAGAAAGCAAACACACAGGGAGAGTTAATGGCTAATGTCAACTTTCTAAAGGTCTACGACATTCACAAGCAATTCCAGTTTGCTAAAACCAATTTTCTGAGCCATAATAATCAATAGAAATGAGGATCATCTAATCACAAAGGACTCACTGAGTAAAATGTAAGAAAGACTTCTGTTGGGACTACCCGCTAGTTACCAATGTAAGGAAGGTTATACATGATTTGAAGGGGAAGGGCGCAAGGGCCAGCGCTTACATAAGGGAAAACTGTACAGGAGTACGTACATACCGCTGGGTCCCGAGAAGAGGTGCCCTGCAAGGACAAAGATGGAAGCACACAGACTGATGGTGAAGCGCACCACCAGACTGGAGAGTTCGTTCCGCTGCTGAATACCCTGCAGGGGCCACAGGGACCACTATTCACTCAAGTGGGGTGGAAGGGAGCCTAAGGCATCTGCTTGGCAACTTTGGGGCCTGGGGTCACATCCAATACTATTGGGTGGAGGGTGTGTGTGGGTCAAAGAGGCCAAATAAAGCGGCTTACAGGGCGTAATTTTTGTCTAGGACCCCATTGTAGTTAGACCGGGTTGATGTGGGAATGGAAAAAGACTACTGCTACTTCTATTCAGATATACCTCTGAATGACTTAGGCCAGTTTTACATTGATCAACACAACCCAATCCATTGACTGGATCAGGCCCTCATTGAGTCATGTACAGCCCACTTTGCGGCAGCAGCTAGCACTACTGAGGTACCGTACTAAGGCTATATACCACACATTACTGCTGGACAGGAAAGCTGTGATCCACTGCAGGGTCGCCAAGTCGAGAGATTAGTTTTCCATCTGTTAAAGTATTTTTTTTGCTACTAAAACTCGCCATTAAAACGAGTAGGTGCATTCTGAAATTTAAATCTTTACTTTAAATGTATTTAGCCTAATAAAGTTTCATATGGTAATGAAAAAAAAAAACGCACACACACACACACACACACACACACACACACACACACACACACACACACACACACCTACCTTTAAAGTAAACTCTAAAGGACCAGGAGAAGTAGTTTACTATATCAGAAATTGTCATACTACAGCACATAAAATATACTACATATAATTGGGAGTCATTTTTTCTTTTCAAAGCTTCAGCAAGCAAACACAGAAAGCGACAAAGCTACATCATAATGTACAGTGCTGAATATGCAGTGATTTGCATGCAATAACCATGGAACAACTTTCACAGGAAGCATTAGTTAATGCTGATACAGTACATAATATCCTCCTCTGACCACATATCTGTGCAACCTGTATGATACTGTAGCATTGCAACCATGCACAAGCAAGTCACAGATGACAGACAATTCCCACAGTAACCAGGCAGCAGCTTACACAGGACGCATACCAGGTCTTACTGGTGGGTGCTTTTGAGGTAATCCACGCAGGCCCAGAGTGGTGTGCAGATAGCGAGAAGGCTACAAGTGGCTGCCAGCCTGCCCGCCCACGGCTCATGGATCTCCAACTGAAATATGACACATGTACCTGCCCACTTTCCACTATAGCCGGATACAGAATACCGAATGGGTCAAACAGGTTTGCTAAAAAATAAACTAGATCAGGGTTTACTATACCAGGCCTTACTCCTATATACTTAAAATGGTACTGGACAGGGACCTGGACACTTAGTTTACTATAACCATCCAATGAAAAGAAAGCTGTGACAGTAATAGAGGTAAATATCAGAATGAAAGCATGATTGCACAGTCAGGTTTTTCTCAGTGGCATTAGTGGCTGCCATACACAAAATGCCTTGTAATTAGGATATGAAAGCTAATCCCCGCTTTTTAATGAAAACTATTTCAGGAGAATTTCAAGGAAAACACTGTGCAAAGACGGTGACGTCAACAGTTGCACTGGAACCATAAACAAAAGGCTTCCACGTAACGAAGTTAAGAAATATCTGATTAACCGGATACTGTGTTGTCAGAGGGTCTGCACAAGGCATGCTGGAACCTCGCCTGCACCCAGGAGCATTATCCTGCAAATACACACACATAAGTGCATACTATTAGCAGAGGAGATATATATAGCTTCATGTTTGGTTATATATAGCTTCAGGTTTTGGTGGCTAGTAAAAACACTGATTGCACAGAACTGCTGTATATGCTGCTACAGGACAGAGCACTACATAAGAATGCTTGTATGTTTTAGTGACAAGATAAGAGCAAATAAACTAGGCTTCTCCAATCCTCCTCCACCCCACTGCTGCTTGCCTGCGACCCACGTCTTCACAGCTGTTCTCCCTTCTGTGTAAGCGCGATGCCTTGCGCCTGCGCAGTGTGGCTGTGCTCGTACACAGGCGCACACATGGCTGTATGAACACATTCCACAAGCTTGCAGCGCTGAAATGGTGTGGGCTGTAGGAACATAGGGGAAGCGAAGGGGAGCTATTGGACTATCCAGAGACTTCCCTCTACTGAAGTGAGCATCTATCTTTTGCATTTTATGTCTCACAGGTACACTTTAAGCACCCTCACAGGGCACCAGTACACATGCTAGATTCTCTGCAGAAAAAGCCCTGAACGTCCAAGTTCTAACGTGTGTATGTAGCATCACAACAATGAAAAAACCCAGGTTACCCAAAAAAGCTTGAAGAAGGATTTAAAGAAAGCCTGTAGGGGAAAAAGTGCCTAGTTTGGGTACTCAATAGAGGGAAACCTCTGGGAGATCCCATCATCCTTCCCCTGGCCGTTCCAGCACTGTACCCTCCGTAAAATCGCTTGTAGACCGCTCACACGTGTGCAGTAGCACAGACCCGCTCAGGATTCAGGGTAAAAAGCCAAGTCCTCTGTGCCTGCATCACTGAAGCCCGAGTGGGTCCATGCTACTATGCAGGCACACTGTGGCCACGTTCTGGGGACTCTACACTGGAACAGCCTGATGGACTACGGGGGAAGCCTCTGGAGGATCCCTCCTGAGGCAAGTATGTAAACTGATGCACTGCAAACTTCACGGGTTAGCTTTAATTAAAATATCTGGTGTTAGATGGCAAGAGCTTCCATTCCTTGCATGGGCCATATCAGGAATATTGCTAAAATGGTAAATGTAGCCACACATGCAGGGAGGAGTATCTGTAATAAATCAAGGACTACTTGGAGGGTGTTGGCATGCTGCAGTAGATACAACAGCAGTGGTAGTTGTGATTGTAGCGGCACACAATATACCACAGAACAAAATGTTTGTAAATGTAGGCCGTCTTATATGCTAGCAACCTTTATTTTTAATAACTGACATTTTTCTTGATCACTTAGTTACTCCACTGTTCTCCAAAAATCGGAGGCCTATCTCAATGCACTAACAGTATACACACACACACACACACACTACAATTACATATGGGAAGTTGCTGCCCTGCATCAGGCAGGAGGGAGCATTGCACAGGAGGTGAACAGAGTCTATCTGTTCTCACAATCTCAGCCTTCTCGCCATTATCTTTTGCTTGAACTTCTGTCTAAAACCGTTGCAGACATTAGAGTGTTACTTATGGCTGCTACCTCCAGAAGAGAACATTAGATGGATTCTCATAGTTATGAAACAAAAATCAAACTTTAAAATTAGCCTTTCTTCAATATGAGCTTAATAATTAATACTGTAGTGACCATTAACAGTAATCACCTCTAATCACAGAGTTATCCAAAGAGCTGATCAGAGTGAGGAAATGGTACACAGATAGAGTGACAGAGCTTCTACCACTGGCGTTGATAGCTTTACAAATCAGGAGTTGTCCCCACAAGCTGTCGTCGGGGTTCCTGGAACTTTGCGCACAAGTGTAAAATAGACATTACTGGCCTGAGCACATTTAGGCTGGGAGCCCACTTGTATTTGTAAATCGCTTAGCATTTTGTACAGCCATTTCCAGCATCTTTCTTTAGTGATTGCAAGTGTGTGTATGTATGTGTATGTGCATGTGTGTAT